>NW_028176524.1:7500-15000 GCF_949987555.1 Borostomias antarcticus
TGACTGGCACCCCATTGGTCGAGACCAAAGCGACTAAGTGAAAAGTCTAATCCCGTGCGTGAACACTGCCTGAATACGTACATTAAAATTGCGAGAGCAAGTTAGTTATGTTCCGAGCTCAAAGGCTCTTCTCACACGTCTGTTGAATAGAGAGAGTCTGAGAAAAAGCCTTTGTGCTCAAAACATCTCTTACTCGCTCTAAAAACACAACCTTTCTAATGGGATCTCTCTGGGGTAAGGAGCTCTGTTTCTCCTGATCTACTAGAGTTTGTGTTTCCAGCACCCAGCCAGCGGGTACATGCATACATACACACACACACACACACACACACAGTCCAGCCAGCGGGTACATGCATACACACACACACACACACACACACACACACACACACACACACAGTCCAGCCAGCGGGTACGTTGGGTTGTGAGAGTCTTTTGTATATTTTTACATTGTTAAAAGTCAACATGGAATCCCATAACTTGAAAGCCGCGTGTTCAGAGATGATCAAACAAACGATGGGGCTGGAAGTCATGACAACGCATCACAGCCTCGGCCTCTTCTTGCAGCGCGGCCTCTACCTCTACCTGCCTCTTCCTCTACCGGCCTCTTCCTCTACCTGCCTCTTCCTCTACCTGCCTCTTCCTCTACCTGCCTCTTCCTCTACCTGCCTCTTCCTCTACCTGCCTCTACCTCTACCGGCCTCTACCTCTACCTGCCTCTTCCTCTACCTGCCTCTTCCTCTACCTGCCTCTTCCTCTACCTGCCTCTTCCTCTACCAGCCTCTTCCTCTTCCTGCCTCTTCCTCTTCCTGCCTCTACCTCTACCGGCCTCTTCCTCTACCAGCCTCTTCCTCTACCTGCCTCTTCCTCTTCCTGCAGCGTGGCCTCTACCTGCCTCTTCCTCTTCCTGCCTCTTCCTCTACCTGCCTCTTCCTCTTCCTGCCTCTTCCTCTACTAGCCTCTACCTCTACCGGCCTCTTCCTCTACCTGCCTCTTCCTCTACCAGCCTCTTCCTCTACCTGCCTCTTCCTCTACCTGCCTCTACCTCTACCTGCCTCTTCCTCTACCTGCCTCTTCCTCTACCTGCCTCTACCTCTACCTGCCTCTTCCTCTACCTGCCTCTTCCTCTACCTGCCTCTTCCTCTACCTGCCTCTTCCTCTACCTGCCTCTTCCTCTACCTGCCTCTTCCTCTACCTGCCTCTTCCTCTACCTGCCTCTTCCTCTACCTGCCTCTACCTCTACCTGCCTCTTCCTCTACCTGCCTCTTCCTCTACCGGCCTCTTCCTCTACCTGCCTCTTCCTCTTCCTGCAGACGGCCTCCTCCCAGCGGCCTCTGATGAACCCAGGCCTCCTAACGACACGCGTGGACCTCATCTGTCATCCGGCCTTTATTTAGACAGCAAATAGAGTAGCTTCCCCCCGCCTGGTCCCTGGAGAGAGAGGGCTTTCTAACCCCCCCCCCCCCCCCCCCCCCGCCTGGTCCCTGGTCCCTGGAGAGAGAGGGCTTTCTAAGCCCCCCCCCCCCCCCCCCCCCCCGCCTGGTCCCTGGAGAGAGAGGGCTTTCTAAGCCCCCCCCCCCCCCCCCCCCCGCCTGGTCCCTGGTCCCTGGTCCCTGGTCTGATTGAGTTAGCCCCCCTCACTGGCTGGGCTGCCGGGAGCATCTGCCGTCCGACGCAAACAAGGTCTGGCCTGCGTCTCTGGGACAGACGTCCTCCATGTCCCCCAGGGTCCTGCGTCTCCGGGACAGACGTCCTCCATGTCCCCCAGGGTCCTGCGTCTCCGGGACAGACGTCCTCCATGTCCCCCAGGGTCCTGCGTCTCCGGGACAGACGTCCTCCGCGTCCCCCAGGGGCCTGCGTCTCCGGGACAGACGTCCTCCATGTCCTCTCCTCTCCTCCTCCTCCTCCTGTCCTCTGCTACCCCCTCGTTTTGATTTTTGATATATTTTTGAATTGAAACCTTTATTTATACTCAGGTGAGCTCTGAGGTGAGGCCACCTCATTTGCAGAGCTGCTTAGTACAACAAAATAGAACAACAAGACAACAAGACAACAAGACAATGTGCAGTGCACAGTTACAGCATGAATCATAAAGAAATTAAATCAGGCATTTATATTCCTTTAGGGAAGGAAGAACTTCCAGCTTTAACTTGGACTGAATGTCATTCCAGGACTTTGGGGCTGCATAAGTGAATGCTGTCCTACCAGGTCCTGTACTAGTCCTGTACTAGTCCTGTACCAGTCCTGTACTAGTCCTGTACTAGTCCTGTACTAGTCCTGTACCAGTCCTGTACTAGTCCTGTACTAGTCCTGTACTGGTCCTGTACTAGTCCTGTACTAGTCCTGTACCAGTCCTGTACTAGTCCTGTACTAGTCCTGTACTAGTCCGTGGAAGTGTGATCCAGTCACTAGAACGTGTTTGATGGGCTGGATAATTCCTGTTTTTCTGGTGATAGTGTTTACAGTATCTGGCACTGTTGTCGTTGCTGTAATAAATTAAATCAACCACCTCTTTGTCTGTGTGTGTGTGTGTGTGTGTGAGTGTGTGTGTGTGTGTGTGTGTGTGTGTGTGTGTGTGTGTGAGCAGGATGCTGAGGAGTAACCAGATCAGCTGTGTGGACAACACCACCTTTACTGGCCTGAGCTCCGTCCGCCTGCTGTCTCTCTACGACAACCGCATCTCCACCATCGCCCCCGGGGCCTTCACAACCCTGCTCTCCCTCTCCACCATGTGAGCCTTCCTCCATCCCTCCATCCCTCCATCCCTCCATCCCTCCCTCCCTCTCTCTCTCCCTCTCTCTCTCCCTCTCTCTCTCCATCTCCACCATCGCCCCCGGGGCCTTCACTACCCTGCTCTCCCTCTCCACCATGTGAGCATCCCTCCATCCCTCCATCCCTCCCTCCCTCCCTCCCTCCATCCCTCCACCCCTCCCTCTCTCTCTCCCTCTGTCCCTCCCTCTCCACCATGTGAGCACCCCTCCATCCCTCCATCCCTCCATCCCTCCCTCTCTCTCTCCCTCTCTCTCTCTCTCTCTCTCTCTCTCTCTCTCTCTCTCTCTCTCTCCCTCTCTCTCTCCCTCCCTCTGTCCCTCTCTCTCTCCCTCTGTCCCTCTCTCTCTCCCTCTCTCTCTCTCCCTCTCTCTCTCTCTCCACCATGTGAGCACCCCTCTCTCTCTCTCCCTCTGTCCCTCTCTCTCTCCCTCTCTCTCTCTCTCTCCCTCTCCACCATGTGAGCACCCCTCCATCCCTCCCTCTCTCTCTCCCTCTGTCCCTCTCTCTCTCTCTCCCTCTCTCTCTCTCTCTCCACCATGTGAGCACACCTCCATCCCTCCCTCCCTCTCTCTCTCCTTCTGTCCCTCTCTCTATCCCTCTCCACCATGTGAGTAGACCTCCATCCCTCCCTCTCTCTCTCCCTCTCTCTCCCTCTCTGTCCCTCTCTCTCTCCCTCTCCCTCTTTCCACCATTTGAGTAGGCCTCCCTCCCTCCCCCCCCCTCTCTCTCCCTCCCTCGCCCCCCCCTCTCTCTCCCGCTCGCTCTCTCTCTCTGCTCTCTATCTCTCTCTCCCTCTCTCTGCTCTCTCTCTTTCTCTCTCTGCTCTCTCCCTCTTTCTCTCCCTCTCTCTCGCTCCACCATGTGAGTACACCTCCCTCTCTCTCTGCTCTCTCTCTTCCTCTCTCACACACAGTACTGTCCAACTTCTATCAGTGGACAACGTTGCTATTGTGTAATAGCGCATGGTGCATTGTTGTCAACTGGTATTTCTAACAATAGCTAGCTTGGCTACAACTACCAAGATCTGTCTGAAGTGGGATTTCCGCCCTTGTTGATTCTGGAACCTGGAACTGGGGTGTGATGTCATTCCCAACTCCAAATGCCTACTTCCCAGGTTCCCAGAAATATACCAGAAGTATACCGGAATTATACCAGAAATATACTGTACCAGAAGTATACCAGAAATATACCCGAAATATACCAGGATTATACCAGAAATATACCAGAAATATACGAGAGAATTAGCGAAGGAGGCTAGTCCTCATCTGGGGTCCCTGTAGACGCCGAGTCTTGGTAAAAATGTAGTTTTTATCTTCACAGAAATGAACAACAGCATGAGGAAATGTGTTTTGAATCGTGGAATGCACTGCTGTGTAAATATTGATTTGCGGTGCATTGGAGCATGATTTTAAGCAACATTCCAGTCGATGGCGATGAAGCAATGTTTATGTCTGAGATTAAGGTGTCAGGCTTGATCATGGTTATGAATGATGAAAGACGTGAAACCAGAACGGATACTCAACACGCTGTGACCACCCAGAAGAAGATGTCTGAATCATAAAACATAACATTTATCAATTGAACAAAACATGTCAGGATGACATTTCGGGATGATGCAGCTAGCATGAACATGGAACTGGGACGTGCCAGACAAGACTCTTCTTCTGTCTGCTCTCTCTCTCTCTCTCTCTCTCTCTCTCTCTCTCGTCCTCTCTCTCTCTCTCTCTCATCCTCTCTCCCTCCCCCCCTCTTTCTCTCTCTCTCTCCCTCTCTCTCCCTCTCTCTCTCTCTCTCTCCCTCTCTCTCGCTCTCTCTCTCCCTCCCCCCCTCTCTCTCTCTCTCTCTCTCTCTCTTCCTCCCCAGCAGTTAAAGTAGTCCTGTGGTCGTCCAGATCTGTTATTAGCGAGCATCTGACCCAGACAGATCCACTCCGGCGCTGCCCTCAGAACCGGGTTCCACAGCCCGCCTAAAAATACCCTCTTGGCGGTGACCCAGCGCAGGGAGGTGCAGAGAACATGGCCCCGGTGGCAGAGACAGCAGCTGGGGCCCCTTGTGTAGCGGAGCCAAGTCAAGTGTTCGGCGGCTAGACTGACAGACGGGTGAACCGGCGCATTCTGCTCGATCGCACCCCCTTTTCTTCTTCCTACTCTGCTGTTCCCCTGCTCTCCCTCCCTCTCCTCCTCCCTCCCCTCCTCCCTCTCCTCCTCCCTGTCCTCCTCCTCCCTCCCCTCCTCCCTCTCCTCCTCCCTCTCCTCCTCTCCCCTCCTCCCTCCCCTCCTCTCCCCTCCTCCCTCTCCTCCTCCCTCTCCTCCTCCCTCCCCTTCTCTCCCCTCAGTCTAAATTAGATCAAGCCTGTGTGTCTGGTGGTGGGAGTGGACCAGCTGGTGTCAGGGACCAGTCAGAACAGATATTCCTCTGTTGGGAAACATTTTAGGAGTATCCGGCTAAAATAGACTTGGTTTCTTTCCTTTCTGCCTTTTTGGCCACTTCACATTGGTGCTAAATTATCAGTTTCTACTGCAGAGCTATTCTCCCCTTGGGCCCAATCGTCCTCAGCATCTGCCTGCCTAGTATATGAAACAGAGACCCAATCCACCCCTGGTACATGAACCAGAGACCCAATCCACCCCTGGTACATGAACCAGAGACACCATCCACCCCTGGTACATGAACCAGAAACACCATCTTCCCCTGGTATACGAAACAGAGACCCAATCTACCCTTGGTACATGAACCAGAGACACCATCTACCCTGGTACATGAACCAGAAACACCATCTACCCCTGTTCACATGGACCAGAGACACCATCTACCCATGGTACATGAACCAGACACCATCTACACCTGGTACAGAAACCAGAGACTTGATCTACCCCTGGTACATGAACCATACACCATATATCCCTGGTACATAAACCAGAGACACCATCTACCCCTGGTACATGAACCAAAGACACCATCCACCCCTGGTACATGAACCAGATACACCATATACCCCTGGTACATGAACCAGAGACCCCATATACCCCTGGTACATGAACCAGAGACACCATCTACCCCTGGTACATGAACTAGAGACACCATCTACCCCTGGTACATGAACCATACACCATCTACCCCTGGTTCATAAACCAGAGACACCATCTACCCTTGGTACATGAACTAAAGACACAATATAACCCTGGTACATGAACCAGAGACACCATCTACCCCTGGTACATGAACCAGAGACACCATCTCAGCCTGGTACATGAACCAGAAACACCATCCACCCCTGGTTCATAAACCAGAGACACCATCTACCCCGGGTACATGAACCAGAGACACCATCTACCCCGGGTACATGAACTAGAGACACCATCTACCCTGGGTACATGAACCAGAGACACCATCTACCCCGGGTACATGAACAAGAGACACCATCTACCCCTGGTACATGAACCAGAGACACAATCTAACCTTGGTACATGAACCAAAGACACCATCTACCCCTGGTACATGAACCAAAGACACCATCTACCCTTGGTACATGAACTAAAGACACAATCTAACCCTGGTACATGAACCATACACCATCTACCCCTGGTTCATAAACCAGAGACACCATCTACCGCTGGTACATGACCCAGAGACACCATCTATCCCTGGTACATGAACCAGAGACACCATCTACCCCTGGTACATGAACCATACACCATCTACCCCTGGTACATGAACCAGAGACACCATATACCCTTGGTACATGAACCAGAGAAAACCATCTAACCTTGGTACATGAACCATACACCATCTACCCCTGTTCACATGGACCAGAGACACCATCTACCCCTGGTACATGAACCAGAGACACCATCTACCCCTGGTACATGAACCAGAAACACCATCTACCCCTGGTACATGAACTAGAGACACCATCTACCCTTGGTACATGAACTAGAGACACCATCTACCCTTGGTACATGAACCAGAGACACCATCTACCCTTGGTACATGAACTAGAGACACCATCTACCCTTGGTACATGAACCATACACCATCTACCCCTGGTACATGAACCATACACCATCTACCCCTGGTACATGAACCATACACCATCTACCCCTGGTTTCTGTTCATCCTATTTCCTTCTCTGGTGTTCTCTCTCTGTGTGAAGGATGTGTTTACCCAGGGATCAGTTGGATAATTCAAAGCAGACATGTTGTGGTGCATTGGAAGGTCAGCTCCGCTCATTAATCCAGGTTTAGGAGACATGATAGGAAGATGGATACTTCTACTCTGTTTTCTCACTAGAAAGACCGAGTCTATCTGCTGAGGCAGAGTAAGAGAATCACCCCTGATAGGAGACCACGACAACATGTCAACAAAGCAAAGAAAACCTCATATGTCTGAAGCGTAAACTGAGGTGAATTTACCGCAAATACCTTCAGATACCTTTGAGCTGTTTCTGCCCCCCCCCTCCACACACACACACACACACACACACACACACACACACACACACCGCCAACCAACTGTGCTGTGGCCCACGTGCACGTATGACTCACCCTCCAGGCCCAGCGCCACTCTGCGCCTGGTATCTGAAACAGGCCTGCGCTAACGGAGACGCGCTAACGGAGACGCGCTAACGGAGACGCGCTAACGGAGACGCGCTAACGGAGACGCGCTAACGGAGACGCGCTAACGGAGACGCACCGGAGGGTGAAGACTTAAACACCACTCAGAGTGGCT
>NW_028176523.1:5000-7500 GCF_949987555.1 Borostomias antarcticus
CGGCGTGACGACCCGAACCGCGGCGCCGCGACCGTCCCGCTGGCCCCCGGGGCCCAGGCGCTGCACCAGGAGGGACTGGGTGTCTGGGGGAGGGGGGGGGGAGTTTGGGGTGGAGGGGGGGAGTTTGGGGTGGGGAGGGGGGGGGGTAGTTTGGGGTGGAGGGGGGAAGTTTGGGGTGGAGGGGGGTAGTTTGGGGTGAAGGAGGGTGGTTTGGGGTGGATGGGGGTGGTTTGGGGTGGAGGGGGGTAGTTTGGGGTGGAGGGGGGTGGTTTGGGGTGGAGGGGGGTAGTTTGGGGTGGAGGGGGGTGGTTTGGGGTGGAGGGGGGTAGTTTGGGGTGGAGGGGGGTAGTTTGAGGGGGGGGTAGTTTGAGGGGGGGGTGGTAGTTTAAGGTTAGAATGTGTGGGGAAATGGTTGAAGACATGGAATGTGCATTGTTTTCAAAGGAGCTGTTATCACTAATTAATTCAAGCTTTTATTTATATACTCGAAATTACAATGGGACAATGAATTCAATATTGTGGAACTCTGTTATTGAGGATGACGCTGAGTCGCTTATTTGAACTAAATGGGTTCTGGTCAACTACAAAAACAGACATTGAGACATTTCTTAACTCTGTCTCTTTCTCACGTTTCATGATAGCTGCCCTCCTCCAATCAGGGGTCCCAGTCTGGCTGCGTATACTGGTTGCCTGGCGATAGTAAATTTCCCTCCAGAGGGCGGGGCTTAGACTCATCTGATGGAAAGCGCGGCAGGTGGCTCCAAAGGAAATGACATCATTGATTGACATCCTGCTCAGAATCTGCTGCAGCTGTAGCACACAGAGCAGCAAAGGTCACTAATGAACTGGGTCATGGGTTCTAAAGAGTTTGATGTGCAGATTACAGTACATATGAATGTATCATATAAAAACAAACCACATTTATTTCTAAAGCACATTAAAAGTCATGTTGACCAAAGTGCTGTACAAGTCAAAGCAGGCAGGAAAATACAACAAGAATCACAAGAAAAGAGGTAAAACCAAAAACACTGATATAAGCATCAACACGTGAGCACATGGACACGGGCACATATACAATCATCCAATCAAATCATATAAAACCCCATCCCACCCCATCCCACCCCATCCCACCCCATCAACCCCATCCCATCCCACCCCATCCACCCCATCCACCCCATCCACCCCATCCCACCCCATCCCACCCCATCCACCCCATCCCACCCCATCCCATCCCATCCCATCCCACCCCATCCCACCCCATCCACCCCATCCCATCCATCCCACCCCATCCACCCCATCCCATCCCATCCCACCCCATCCCACCCCATCCACCCCATCCCATCCATCCCACCCCATCCACCCCATCCCATCCCATCCCACCCCATCCCACCCCATCCACCCCATCCCATCCCAACCACCCCATCCCAACGCTAGAGAATAAGAGTGAGTGTTGAGACTTGAAGGAAGCAGTCTAGGGGCAGATCTGATAGAGGGGGGGGGGGGTACTACACAGTCTAGGGGCAGATCTGATAGAGGGGGGGGGGGGGGGGGTACTACACAGTCTAGGGGCAGATCTGATAGAGAGGGGGGGGGGGGGTACTACACAGTCTAGGGGCAGATCTGATAGAGGGGGGGGGGGGGGGGGGTACTACACAGTCTAGGGGCAGATCTGATAGAGAGGGGGGGGGGGTACTACACAGTCTAGGGGCAGATCTGATAGAGAGGGGGGGGGGGGTACTACACAGTCTAGGGGCAGATCTGATAGAGGGGGGGGGGGGGGTACTACACAGTCTAGGGGCAGATCTGATAGAGAGGGGGGGGGTACTACACAGTCTAGGGGCAGATCTGATAGAGGGGGTGGGTTGTTACTCTACAGTCTAGGGGCAGATCTGATAGAGGGGGGGGGGGTACTACACAGTCTAGGGGCAGATCTGATAGAGGGGGTGGGTTGTTACTCCACAGTCTAGGGGCAGATCTGTAACCAGGTCAGATGAACACAATCAGTCTCTGATAGTTTCACCTCTCATGTAAATCAAGCTGATATAAGAAGCTCAAAGATCTGGAGTGACCAGTTGAATTAATGTCACACTGTAAAGTCTAATTCTTAGTTACTGGACACGCAGCTTTCTAGGATGAATAGCCCTGAATCAGACCCACTGTGGAGGATATTTAGATGTGTAAAATAGTGGATTTGAAAGTCTCACCAGCTCCGGAGGGAGAGACTGGATGCAGGCCGTAGGTCTCACTTCCTTCAGGGCGCTTGTGGTCTTTCTCTTTTTAAGCTTCAGAGATATGGAAGGAGAAACTGATCAACACCTAGTTCAAATAAACATTTCTAAAAACTCTGCTGTATTTGTTCTTATTTTTCCTTGCCTTTGGAGATGATCCAGTTGACGTTTCATAGGAGCGTGAGCGAAGCTGTCTCTCAGGCATTTTTGGCACTTCAGCCATAAGGCTTATTAAAATATCCCAGAATTCAAAAACACCTCCGAGCGCCTCT
>NW_028176523.1:12500-18334 GCF_949987555.1 Borostomias antarcticus
CTCGTGGTCTCGTCTGAGGAGAATCTGGTTGTGAAAGAAGAGAGTTACTTCGGCGGTTGGTCGGATTTAACCGTCGTACTTTTTCGGCGGTTTATCGTCGAGGGACCCGCTGTTTGGGAAGTTGTCTCGACGGATATGAAAGTAGGAGGAAGGCTTCAAACTAAGTAACAAAGGGAGGATATATCTTATATTTCATGGCTGCTGGGGATGATGCCCATCTGCCGGCCAGCCGGAGCGTGGAGAAGGCTCTGGAGGAGGCGGCCGCTAGCGGGGCGCTCAACTTGTCCAACCGCAAATTAAAGGAGTTTCCCCGAACCGCCAGGAACTATGACCTGTCAGATATCACACACGCAGGTGAGTTGACGTTTCTGCCCTTTGTGTCTGTCCAAATAACTGAATAACTGACTGACAGCAGCTACCGATGAGGCACAACGGACCGTCTTTTGTTGTTCTGTCAGTTGCTTCTTCGCTTCCTCTGTCTGACTAACGCGGCTCATCCTTGATCTGATCCACTCATCATCACAGTGAGGAGAAATGTGCACTAGCTAACCCTTTCCTGAAGATGTCTTTGGGTGTATTGGACTAAGAAATGAGCTAGAAAACCTTATCAGCTGTCAGAGCCAAACTGATTCCTCTTTCCATGCATCTAACGTGACATGCTTTCGCAAGTCTTGCCCTTCTTCCTGTTCTGGTCTAGGGTTAGGGTTAGATATGGTGGTCATGGGTTATCCTGTTCTGTTCTAGGGTTAGGGTTAGATATGGTGGTCATGGGTTATCCTGTTCTGTTCTAGGGTTAGGGTTAGATATGGTGGTCATGGGTTATCCTGTTCTGTTCTAGGGTTAGGGTTAGATATGGTGGTCATGGGTTATCCTGTTCTGTTCTAGTGTTAGGGTTAGGGTTAGATATGGTGGTCATGGGTTATCCTGTTCTGTTCTAGGGTTAGGGTTAGGGTTAGATATGGTGGTCATGGGTTATCCTGTTCTGTTCTAGGGTTAGGGTTAGATATGGTGGTCATGGGTTATCCTGTTCTGTTCTAGGGTTAGGGTTAGGGTTAGATATGGTGGTCATGGGTTATCCTGTTCTGTTCTAGGGTTAGGGTTAGGGTTAGATATGGTGGTCATGGGTTGTTCTAGGGTTAGGGTTAGGGTTAGATATGGTGGTCATGGGTTGTTTTAGGGTTAGGGTTAGGGTTAGATATGGTGGTCATGGGTTATCCTGTTCTGTTTTAGGGTTAGGGTTAGGGTTAGATATGGTGGTCATGGGTTATGAATGGTTTGACATCGTGACACTAGAGGGACCACGTTTCCACGTTGTTCCCAAGAAGAAGGCTTCTTATCAGTACACATAATGGGTTAATTCATTTAAACCCTAGACTATGACAGCATTGTAAACTTTTAGATCGACGTCTAGAGACGGCAGGGAGGTGCAGGAGGTTGACAGGGTGGATTAGCAGAAGTAGCGGGCCTGGCTTTGTTGAAGGAGGATTAGCCAATCCAGGTTGGTGAAATCAATCCAGCCAGCTCGGGGTACGGCCCCCTCCTCCGCCGGTGCTCCGGTAATTATGACCATCTGCTGAAAGACCTAGGCCTCGTCCTGGTGAGGAGAAGAGGCCTTCAGCATAAGAGTCAACACACACACACACACACACACACACACACACACACACACACACACACACACACACACACACACACACACACACACACACACACACACAGCTGCCATCCAAGCTGGCCAACCGTAATGGATATTGTAGTAGTGATTAATGCATCTAGTTCCTCATATAACCCTATCTTGATGTGCAAATGTTTGTCTGAAGGGAGGCTAATAGCTATATAATCAAGATAAAGAATGGTAATCCTATATAAACACTGATATTTGTTAATGGTTTTCAGAGTGCCTTCTATTATGTTAGTTGCCTTTAACGAAAGGTTGTGTGCTATGTCAGTCCTTACTACAGCCCTTTCTCTCTCCTCTCACTTTGAGTAACTCATTTAAGTGGATGGAAACAAGGCCTCCCTTACATTGATAACATGTTACAGCACTCAAGAGCTTTGCCATTATCTCCAATGTGCATGAGCGCATACCTGCACATTTAAGGTAATAGCATAGTTTTCATCTTAAAGGGACTGCTGCTCCCCCTACCACACACACGCACACACACACACACACCACACACACACACACACACACACACACACACCACACACACAAAAAAAGTTTAGGGGTAGTTGCTGGTTTGATCCAGGTGAGGTCTGGTCAGGTACGGTCTTGCCCCCGGGGTAGTTGATGGTTTGATCCAGGTGAGGTCTGGTCAGGTACGGTCTTGCCCCCGGGGTAGTTGATGGTTTGATCCAGGTGAGGTCTGGTCAGGTACGGTCTTGCCCCCGGGGTAGTTGATGGTTTGATCCAGGTGAGGTCTGGTCAGGTACGGTCTTGCCCCCGGGGTAGTTGATGGTTTGATCCAGGTGAGGTCTGGTCAGGTACGGTCTTGCCCCCGGGGTAGTTGATGGTTTGATCCAGGTGAGGTCTGGTCAGGTACGGTCTTGCCCCCGGGGTAGTTGATGGTTTGATCCAGGTGAGGTCTGGTCAGGTACGGTCTTGCCCCCGGGGTAGTTGACTCACCACCAGCGTCTTCCTTCCTCTAGCCCACAAAGGTGTCTCTCCTCAGTACCAGACGGTCTCTCCTCAGTACCAGACGGTCTCTCCTCGGTACCAGACGGTCTCTCCTCAGCACCAGACGGTCTCTCCTCGGTACCAGACGGTCTCTCCTCAGCACCAGACGGTCTCTCCTCGGTACCAGACGGTCTCTCCTCAGTACCAGACGGTCTCTCCTCAGTACAAGACGGTCTCTCCTCAGTACCAGACTAAGCATGGAAGGTCTTCTGGGGAGGGAGAGACTGTCATCTCCATCATGGTTACCACTGGACTCTGAAGATAAAGTCTAAAAGGGAACGTGTGTGTGTGTGTGTGTGTGTATCCCAGTTATGCAGTCTTCTGAACCTGGCTGTGTGTGTGTGTGTGTGTGTGTGTGTGTGTGTGTGTGTGTGTGTGTGTGTGTGTGTGTGTGTGTGTGTGTGTGTGTGTGTGTGTGTGTGTGTGTGTGTGTGTGTGTGTGTGTGTGTGTGTGTGTGTGTGTGTGTGTGTGTGTGTGTGTGTGTGTGTGTGTGTGTGTGTGTGTGTATCCCAGTTATCCAATCTTCTCAACTGGGCTGTCGAGAGGTTTTCTCAGGCGGTGTCTCTGGATCAACCTGCTCAGTGGTGAAATTTCAGCCCTTTTTTGAGTGTTTTCTGGAGCAGTTCGTGGACGGAGGCTCGTTGGTAGCAGAACCGGCCCAGAAGCCCTGCGGTGTTTATGACAACAGTAGCTCGCCCCCTTCGCTCCCCCCGCTCTCCCTTCTGGAGCGACTTCCCCTCAGGAAGGTCAGAGGTTCACACACACACGCACACACACACACACACACACACACACACACACACACACACACACACACACACACACACACACACACACACACACACACACACACAGAGCCCTTGGCTCGTCCAGGGAGGTGTTCTGCCAGTAAGCGCAGCCCCATCCAGGGGAACAAAGCACAGCTGTGTGCCCCCCCCCCCCCCTGGCCTCAGCCTCCCCCCTGGCCTCAACCTGCCCCCCCCCCCAACCAAAACAAAGGCCCTCAAATCTCCCCAAGGAGAATTCACCGGGCGCCACGCAGGTGGTGTTTTAATATCGGCCGTGTTTGTTTCTGCCCCCCCCACCCCCCCCCCCAAGCCTGAGCTGAGACTGCAGTAACCCAGATAAAGGGACAGAAAACTTTATTAACAAAGCTCGCAGGCGACGCAGTGTACATTATGGGTGGGTGGGGGGGTGGTGGGTTTCTTGACCTGCTGTCCCAGCTAGCTGCAAAGTGAAAATATTAGTGCTGGGGTGGGATGGATGGATGGAGGGAGGGAGAGAGAGAGAGAGAAAGAAAGAAAAGGAGGGGGTGAAAAGTTAATAAATAGCTCAGGCCCAGCGGCTCTTTGCTTTTCTCAGACTTCCAATCTCATATGACCTCCTGGGGCACCGTAGGAGACAAGAGCTTCTTGTTGAGAGAGGGGTACAGACAGAGTTAAAGAGGGAGGGAGGGAGAGAGCAGAGGGGGGGGGGACTGGAAAGCCAACACACACCTCATACCATAACTAATCACCCTAGCAGCTGAGATATGAAATAATGAATGGGGGGAGGGGCCAGCGAGGGGGGAGGGGCCAGCGCACACTGCTGTCCAGTTCCGGCAAAGAAGAGGTTTCACTCAGGCTGGAATCCCCTGTTCATAACCTCTCTCTCTCTCTCTCTCTCTCCCTCCCCCTCCCTCCCTCTCCCTCTCTCTCTTTCTCTCTCTCTCTCTCTCTCCCTCCCCCTCCCTCCCTCTCCCTCTCTCTCTCTCTCTCTCTCTCTCTCCCTCTCTCCCTCTCTCGCTCCCTCTCTCTCTCTCCCCCCCCACACTCTTTGTTTGAGTCACGCTTTTTAATATTTCTCTCTCTCTGTTTCTCTCTCCTCCTCTCCCTTGGGCTCTGACGCCTGTCGGTCTGTCTGTCCAGTCCATTCAGTAAGCTTTGTTGGCACGAAAGAACAATGGTTACGTTACACAAGTTATGGTTACACAACATTGTAAGAGTTCTACATACCTGGGGGGTTCTACATACCTGGGGGGGTTCTACAGACCTGGGGGGGTTCTACAAACCTGGGGGGGTTCTACAGACCTGGGGGGGTTCTACAAACCTGGGGGGGTTCTACAGACCTGGGGGGTTCTACAGACGTGGGGGGGTTCTACAGACCTGGGGGGTTCTACAGACCTGGGGGGTTCTACAGACCTGGGGGGTTCCACCTCACTGAACAGAGCAGATGCTCTCATTTCTAGGTGAAGATGGCTTGAGAGAGAGAGAGAGAGAGAGAGAGAGGGAGAGAGGCAATGACTAGATGATTTGGGTCAAGTCAAGAGTGAGTTTATGTGTTTCAGTTTAGAGGACTGTGTGTGTGTGTGTGTGTGCGTGCGCGTGTGTGTGTGTTCAGGTTAACCGGTCGTAGGTGAGCCTGTAGCGAGCGGCCGTCACGGGAACGGCGGTGTTCACAGGCCAGAGGAACATTCCAGAAGATTTAAAAAAAATATCAAAAACACCACCTCCAAAGCCCTCTCCTCTCCTCCCACAACCCTCCCAGTCCTCCGTCATCCCCTCCCTCGCCCCAAAACACTCCTTCTCCGTCATCCCCTCCCTCGCCCCAAAACCCTCCCAGTCCTCCGTCATCCCCTCCCTCGCCCCAAAACACTCCCAGTCCTCCGTCATCCCCTCCCTCGCCCCAAAACCCTCCCAGCCCTCCGTCATCCCCCCCCTCGCCCCAAAACACTCCCAGTCCTCCGTCATCCCCTCCCTCGCCCCAAAACACTCCTCCTCCGTCATCCCCTCCCTCGCCCCAAAACACTCCTCCTCCGTCATCCCCTCCCTCGCCCCAAAACACTCCCAGTCCTCCGTCATCCCCTCCCTCGCCCCAAAACACTCCCAGTCCTCCGTCATCCCCTCCCTCGCCCCAAAACACTCCCAGTCCTCCGTCATCCCCTCCCTCGCCCCAAAACACTCCTCCTCCGTCATCCCCTCCCTCCTCCCAAAACACTCCCAGTTCTCCGTCATCCCCTCCCTCGCCCCAAAACACTCCCAGTCCTCCGTCATCCCCTCCCTCGCCCCAAAACACTCCCAGTCCTCCGTCATCCCCTCCCTCGCCCACAAGCAGCTCTTAAAAGGCCGTGTGCTGGCGCTGAAGGCGTCTCGGCCCAGTCGGCTCTCGCTGGTGTTT
>NW_028176522.1:0-2500 GCF_949987555.1 Borostomias antarcticus
CTCCTCCCCTAGCTCCTCCTTCCTTCCCCTCCTCTACCTATCAGCTCCTGCTCTCCTCGCCTCCTCTCCTCCAGAGCACCGTCCCTCCACCTCCTCCATCCCCCCTCTCCTCTCCTCTTCTCCTCCCCTCCCTCCATCCGTCCGGTGCTGCCTCGCTCAGGGAAGGGGTTCCACCCCGCCGACGTGGAACCTCAATTTGTTGAGTCTCAGGAGAGTGAGAGAGAGAGGGAGAGAGCGAGGGAGAGAGCGAGGGAGAGAGCGTATGAAAGAGAGACCACGCTGTGGTTTAGCTGGAGATAAACTAGAGCGCTTAGAAGCGTGACCAGTCTCGAGGGTCAGTTAGTCGGTCAGCTGACTCAACAAATGTGCTTCTTGGCCCCTTCATTCTCTGAATGACCTGTGATGACCTGTGATGACCTGTAATGACCTGTAATGACCTGTAATGACCCCGTCGGAACGATTGAGAACTGCATGCGGTACGCAGCAACTACAATGATGCATTTTTATCCACATGCGCTTGTGTGTGTGTGTGTGTGTGCGCGTGTGTGTGTGTGTGTGCGTGTGTGTGTGTGCGTGTGCGTACAGTATGGATGTGCGCCTGACTACTAATGTATGCGCGTGCAACATTTCTGTGTATTGTATAGAAATCGCCCACTATCTCTCTTTGAGAAGAGGATGAGGAGGAATGTGTGTGTTCCCCCGGTACTAGAGTGTGAATGAGCCCACGCGTGTGTGTGTGTGTGTGTGTGTGTGTGTGCGCGTGTGTGTGTGTGTGTTCCCCCGGTACTAGAGTGTGAATGAGCCCAGGGGAACATGTCTGAGTCCCACAGGCTGATAAGAGAACATTCCAGTGAGCGCTGAGATATAATGTGCAGATAACGAGATAACGAGATAACGAGATAGACAGTCAGCACAGGGCTAAGTGATGATTAGAGAGAGATTAGAGATTAGAGATTAGCGAGATTAGACACGCTAAAAGAACCCCTCTTCTCCTCCGACTATGAAAGAGAGGGTCTACTGTAGATTGATTGATTGATTGATTTTATAGATTTTTAAGACAGGGACAAGGTACAGTAGACATTTACCCTATAGAATAGGGAGAGATGCACTGTACAAGGTTAATAGCTAGACAGCTAATTTCCACACGCAGTCCCTGGGCAAATAAATATACAGTCTTAAGATAGTGGGACAAATAGTACACAGTAGGAGAGTTACATACATAGAAGGAATACAAAAAAGTCATGTAAAAACTTTAGAAAGGTAGAATCACTATTGCTCTTTATATGATAGTAAAGTCGTCCACTTTTATCAATCATTAGAAGTCCTAGATATTTTAGGTGAAGCTATAGAATGTTTTACAATGTCAACAAATGGTAGAATACATTTTTTTCCACTACGTTCTTTCATTTTGAGACTTCAAAGGCCGAAATATAAAGCCAAGCAGGCGTAGGTGAGGAAAGAGAGACGCTTAGTAGAGAGAGGGAGACTCAAGGAGACATTTTAGTTCCGGAACAATCCCTCTCCTGATAGGATGAAATGGCCGAGGGAATAGTGGGTAATGTACGCAACAGGTACGTAAACATCTCACTTCCTGCATCACGGTTCCTGTTGCCGTAGCGACCACAGCTTGGCAAGAGAGAGAACGGTGGTCTTGGGGGGCGGGGGAGGGGGGGTTCTAACCAATCCCTCGTCATCTTGCTTCCCTTCCTTCCTCTATCCGTGCGTCTCTCATATTGATGTGTGTTCCTTGTCCTTCCCCTGTGTTTTGTCTTCTGTCTGTGTCTCTCTATCTGTCTGTCTCTTTTTCTATGTGTGTTTCCCTGCCTGTCTCTCTCTCTCTCTCTCTCTCTTTCTGTCGCTGATACTCTTTTGCTGTCCCTGCCTTGGTGGTATCTACAGGAGCATCACGCGGTAATGTCCTGCCTCTCTCTCTCTCTCTCTCTCTTCCTCCTTCCGGTCACAAAATGGCTTCTCTCTCTTTCTTTCTTTGTTCCTGCTGTCGCACTCCCTTCTTCCATCCTCTCCTCCTCCGTTCTGTCCCCCTGTACTGGTCCGTCTGCCTGCGGAACGTTCCGGAAGCCGTCCGAGAGCCAGTCAGAGAGTTGCTCCTTCCCAGAAGAGAGGGGTATCTTTACACATTCACACGTTGGGCTAACAGGGACTAGGCTTCATCAAGACGAAGATTCAGACGATGTAATAATCCAGCCCAAATCTGGTATTGTACTGTTAGCCGCTAGTGATCATCCGCTGAGCTGAGGGGATGAGGATCAGAGCAGCCGTCATCCTCTAGGGGAGCGCTGCTTTAATGCTCTTAGGCAGCTTTGATAGACACTCTGGCACTGAGCACTGTGGGGTCCATTCATTATCGACGGACACACACACACACACACACACACACACACATTCACCTGAACACACACAGAAACACTCACACACACACACACACTCACACATTAACCTGAACACACACACAAACACTCACACAAACACTCACACATTC
>NW_028176522.1:7500-14510 GCF_949987555.1 Borostomias antarcticus
GACACTAGGACCCTGGTGGAAATAGAGGACACTAGGACCCTGGTGATAATAGAGGACACTAGGACCCTGGTGGAAATAGAGGACACTAGGGCACCCTGGTGGAAATAGAGGACACTAGGACCCTGGTGGAAATAGAGGACACTAGGACCCTGGTGGAAATAGAGGACGCTAGGACCCTGGTGATAATAGAGGACACTAGGACCCTGGTGGAAATAGAGGACACTAGGACCCTGGTGATAATAGAGGACACTAGGACCCTGGTGATAATAGAGGACACTAGGACCCTGGTGATAATAGAGGACACTAGGACCCTGGTAGGACACTAGGACCCTGGTGGAAATAGAGGACACTAGGACCCTGGTGGAAAGTGAAAGTGTTTTGGGATTTTTCTTTTTAAAACAAACTATAATTACTTATTTTAAATGTGTGTTTGTTCCAAATGCACAATAATGCGTAATATATAAATAAAATATAAATCATAATTATGAAAATAGCTTCCTGTTTACTTTGGTTGACATCCATGGTTCAACCAGCCCCTCTCTCTTCTAGGGCAGAGAAACCATCGCCCAGTCAGGGCAGCAGAGCAGCCAATTGCTGACACAAGATATCCACATAGCAACATAAATATTCTTAAATTAGCCTGTCATCGTCCTCCAATCTGATGCCAAAGGGGCGATTAATTTATTGCCCCAATACAGAGTCTGTGGTGGTGGAGAAGGGACTGATGTTGACAACCATGAATGCGAGTAGGCCCTACTGAAGACACACGATTTCAGCTGCCCCAAATTCAGATATATTCTCCAAAATCAATTTTCGCTGGCTCATGTTAGCTAGCTAGCTGGCTAACCAGCTAGAAGTGAGGCTGTCTGTAACCTGGAACTAGACTAATTCAGCTAGCCAAGCTAGCTAGCTACTGTAGCACCGATGCTTTGCATTCAGAGTGATGCTCTTAGCTATAGAGCTAGCGGTTTATTGGAATTTTGGCTAGCTAGCTAACGAGTTTAGGTTGATATACAGTTAGCCAGGGGCGTGCCGGCCATCTGTAGATTCTGGAGAATCACAGAACGGCCGCCGGTGAAAATGGCCGCCAGGTGGCCGCCAGGCTAACCGACCTTGGTAAACGCCGTGGTAAACGCCCCCAGCGTCCCAGCATGCCCCTGCAGCTAGCTAGCAGGCTTTGTTTTGCTAGGCTACATTCTGACATTCACTTAGCCAATGCAAGATGCCAATGCGTAGGTGATGTAGCAACAATGTGGCATGGGATTCGATTACATTACAGACATAAAAGGCATTCCACTGCCTGGACCTGCCTTTGTATATAGTGGAATGTAGTCGTGCTTTTTCTTTGTATATAGTTGAATATAATAGTGTTTTTTGCCTGAACCGAATGTTGTCTATTCCCTTTATTTCCTACTAAGAGTGCACCAGGATGCTTCGTTTAGGCTACATCACAAAATCACAACAACAAAATATCTGGCTTACAAACTTTCAGCCCTATTCTACAATATGTTTCACTGGCCACCATAGTCTGTAACGCTCACCCACAGCCTATGGTTCAATATCTAACTAATTATCATACTTTCCCTGCATGCATGCGTAGGATGTGGAAGTGACCCATTCTCCTTCTCCTGCCCTCCAGGGTGTTAAAACACTCAGTGGACTCCACCTATGAGAACCAGGGCCCGAGCCCGGGGTACCGGATGGAGATGTCCATCTTCTACGTGGTGTACTTCGTCGTCTTCCCTTTCTTCTTTGTCAACATCTTCGTGGCTCTCATCATCATCACCTTCCAGGAGCAGGGGGACAAGATGATGGAAGACTACAGCTTAGAGAAGAACGAGGTGCGGATGGAGAGAGGGATGGAGAGAGGGGTGGAGAGAGGGATGGAGAGAGGGATAGAGAGAGGGATGGAGAGAGGGGTGGAGAGAGGGATGGAGAGAGGGATGGAGAGAGAGATGGAGAGAGGGATGGAGAGAGGGATGGAGAGAGGGATGGAGATGAAGGATGGAGAGAGAGATGGAGAGAGGGATGGAGAGAGAGATGGAGAGAGGGATGGAGAGAGGGATGGAGAGAGGGATGGAGATGAAGGATGGAGAGAGGGATGGAGATGAAGGATGGAGAGAGGGATGGAGAGAGAGATGGAGAGAGGGATGGAGAGAGAGATGGAGAGAGGGATGGAGATGAAGGATGGAGATGAAGGATGGAGAGAGGGATGGAGATGAAGGATGGAGAGAGGGATGGAGAGAGAGATGGAGAGAGGGATGGAGAGAGGGATGGAGAGAGATGGAGAGAGGGATGGAGAGAGAGATGGAGAGAGAGATGGAGAGAGAGATGGAGAGAGGGATGGAGAGAGAGATGGAGAGAGAGATGGAGAGAGGGATGGAGAGAGAGATGGAGAGAGGAATGGAGATGAAGGATGGAGAGAGAGATGGAGAGAGGGATGGAGAGAGGGATGGAGAGAGAGATAGGAGAGGGATGGAGAGAGGGATGGAGATGAAGGAAGGGGAAGAGGGGAGGACAGGGGAGGCTAGAGGGTGAAACGTAGAGAGAGACAGCTTCCCGGGGGGGGTGTAAGAGGATGCATGACTACAGCTTTCAAAATAGTGAGGTGAGGAGGAGAGAGGGATGGAGAGAGAGATGGAGAGAGAGAGAGAGAAAGAGAGAGGGACAGAGAGTCGGGAGAGTGTCTGTGTATTTAGTATGTGTGTGTGTGTGTGTGTGTGTGTGTGTGTGTGTGTGTGTGTGTGTGTGTGTGTGTGTGTGTCCACAGAGAGCCTGTATAGACTTTGCCATCAATGCCAGGCCCCTCACGAGGCACATGCCCAAGAACAAGCAGAGCTGCCAGTATCGCATGTGGCAGTTTGTGGTGTCGCCGCCGTTCGAATACAGCATCATGGCCCTGATAGCGCTCAACACCATTGTCCTCATGATGAAGGTAAGACGAGTATGTGTGTGTGTGACGCTGGGGGTGTGTTATGGGAGTTCTAGTGTTGCGCGTGTGTGTGTGTGTGTGTGTGTGTGTGTGTGTGTGTGTGTGTGTGTGTGTGTACACTACTGTATATACTCAGTTGCTAATGCACACTTCCTTCCTGTGTGTGCGTGTGTGTGTGTGTGTGTGTGCGTGTGTGTGTGTGTGTGCGCGTGTGTGTGTAGTATAATGGGGCATCGCAGACGTACGATCAAGTCCTGAAGAACCTCAACATCGTGTTCACCATTCTTTTCTTCATGGAATGCGTCCTCAAGATCATCGCCTTCGGCGTCCTGGTGAGCGCGCCTGCTCTCGCAAGCTCCGCCTCTTCCTGGTTGACCTACTCTCTGTACTTTAGCTTTCTTCTGCTATTATTCATTTATAAGCAGGTTATTTTAGTAGACAGATCTAGAGCATGTTTTTCTACCAGCCCACCCCGGGAGCGCTCCGTCTCACAGCGCCGCCGCCATTGGCCGACGCTGCTGCTCCTCCTCCACCTACTCCTGCTGCTGTCGCCACGGTGACAGCGCCGCGATTGGCCACAGCGCGTCTCCTCCCCCCGTCTCCGTTCTGGGTTTGGAGGCGCGTGATTGGTTCCCTGTCAGTTTCCCTGCATTGCGATTCGCTAACAGAACTTCTTGTCCCTTCCTCTCTTCCTGTGTCCTGCAGAACTATATCAGAGACGCGTGGAACGTTTTTGACTTCGTCTCCGTCCTCGGCAGCATCACTGATATTTTAGTCACAGAGTTAATTGTAAGTACGCTCAGATTAAATAGCACACTTCGGAAATGTAGTACAGTATGCATGGTAAGAGTTTATACACTGAACAGGGACTAGTCAATACATTATGTAAATGAAGACTATTAGACCTTAATGTGTTTATTATTAGCTTATGCTCGTTGTTATAAAATAATATTCTGTCTGTTGTAATGTTAGGTTTTGGGATTTTCTTACATTAGTTAAGGGGTTTGTGGCAACTCAGTAACATCGAACCCGTTATGAAGTGTAAACAGTGCATCTGGAAATTATTCACA
The DNA here is from genome assembly GCF_949987555.1 of Borostomias antarcticus. Lineage (NCBI taxonomy): Eukaryota > Metazoa > Chordata > Actinopteri > Stomiiformes > Stomiidae > Borostomias > Borostomias antarcticus. The sequence goes on from NW_028176522.1 coordinate 11,503, forward strand.
CCCCTTCACATTTTGTTATGTTACAGCCTTATTCCAAAATAGATTTTTTTTAAATCCGCATCAATCCACATACAATACCCCATAATGACAAAGTGAAAAAACTTTTTTAGGAGTTTTTGCAAATATATAAAAAGTAAAAAGACTGAAACATCTCTTGTACTAAGTATTCACACCCTTTATTCAAAAAATAAAAAGAGTGAAACATCTCTCGTACTAAGTATTCACACCCTTTATTCAAAAGATAAAAAGAGTGAAACATCTCTCGTACTAAGTATTCACACCCTTTATTCAAAAGATAAGAGTGAAACATCTCTCGTACTAAGTATTCACACCCTTTATTCAAAAGATAAAAAGAGTGAAACATCTCTCGTACTAAGTATTCACACCCTTTATTCAAAAGATAAAAAGAGTGAAACATCTCTCGTACTAAGTATTCACACCCATTATTCAGTAGTTTGTTGAGGCACCTACATTTGCAGTTTTGTCCCCATTCTTCTCTGCAGATCCTCTCAAGCTCTGTCAGGTTAGATGAGGAGCGTCGCTGCTCAGCTATTTTCAGGTCTTTCCAGAGACGTTCAGTCGGGTTCAAGTCTGGGCTCTGGCTGGGCCACTCAAGGACATTCACAGACTTGTCCCCGAAGCCACTCCTTTGTTATCTTGGCTGTGTGCTTCGCATCATTGTCCTGTTGGAAGGTCAATCAATCAATCAAAGCTTTATTTGTATAGCGCATTTCATACCCAGAGGCAACACAATGCGCTTTACAGAGAACAAGGGAGGTGGGCATACGACCCACTCTACATATTCCAGAGGGAAGCAAAAAAACAGTAATCACCCGGGGGCCAGATAAGTGAGCTGTAAAAATTCTTCCCTGACCCCTCTCAACAAGGAGATCGAGCTAGCTCCTGGAGTATGTTTGTCTACCGGCTAAGAACATTTATAAAGCAATACATTACATTAAATTACATTTCAGAGTGAGAGAGGCTAAAAGCATCATAGGAGAGAGAACATTCTACGGACATGCTACGACATCCACAGCGGACATGGGGGTATCTATCGGACTCCGGGAGGTCTGCTGGTGACAGTGGGGCATCCACTGGACCTGGTTAGAAGATAGGAGGGAGAGAGAGAGAGGCACTAGGGAGAGGGAAGGCAGGAAGGTGAACCTTCTTAAGTTCCAGAGCGCTCTGGAGCAGGTTTTCATCAATCAATCAATCAATCAATCAAAGCTTTATTTGTATAGCGCATTTCATACCCAGAGGCAACACAATGCGCTTCATCAAGGATCTCGATCCGGACTAGTCTCCTAGTTCTCCTACCACTGAAAAACATCCCCACTTCATGATGCTACTAATTGTCTACAGACGATTCCTTTGACATCATGGCTTAGTTTCTGCTCTGACGTGCTCTGTCGACTGTGGGACCTTATATAGACAGGTGTGTGCCTTTCAAATCATGTCCAATCAATTGAATTGACCACAGGTGGACTCCAATCAAGTAGTAGAAACTCCTCAAGGATGATGAGTGGAACCAGGATGCACCTGAGCTCAATTTGAGTGTCATAGCAAAGGGAGTGAATACAGTACTTATATACATGTGGTATTTTATTTATTTTTTTTGTTGGAATTTGCAAAAATTCCAACAAAAAAATAGTTTTTTTTTCTCCCTTTGTCGTTATGGAGGTATTGTGTGTAGATTGATGAAAAAAAGTTAATGTAATCCATTTTAGAATAAGGCTGTAACATAACAAAATGTGCAAAAAGTGAAGGGATGTGAATACTTTCCGGATGCACTGTATGTGTGTGTCGTTACTGTGTGTGTGTGTCGTTACTGTGTGTGTGTGTCGTTACTGTGTGTGTGTGTCGTTACTGTGTGTGTGTGTGTGTGTGTGTGTGTGTGTGTGTGTGTTGACGTCCGAACTTGAACGTGTTTTCGATGTCTGTGTCAGTGTGTCTGTGTATCTCCTCGTATCAGTGTGTGATTGGTTGCGTCAGTGTTGTTGTGTGTCTTGTGTTGTGTGAGGTTGATGTTTTGTAAACGTTGGTGTGTGTGTAGTGCTAGGGTTCATGATCCCAAGCGTCACATCCTCCAACAGCAAATACTATTATACACGTTATATTAATGTCCATAACATAGTCACAATGAATAGATTTCAATGTAGACACACGTACAGTAACATCTGCATTCTATGAAGATATTAAACTGAAAATGAATCATCTTCTAAACTCACACTGCATATTGGAAAAACATAAGGATGTTACGTGATATCTTCAGTTACAGTACGGCAAGACAATCTGTTTAAACCTCCCCTCAAACTGCGTCCCCTAGTGAAGCGAATGGAGCCGTGGTTCTGCTGTAGGATGTGACGCAGGAAGGACTGTGCTTCTAACTGTCCTTGACTGACCTTCTCTGTGACCTTCTGGAACATTCTGCTGCTGACGTCTTAACGACGGCCCATAATGATTCACTCTTCCTCTTCTATCTTTTTCACATGCTTTCTTTTCCTCCTCCTCTTCCTCCTCCTCCTCCTCCTCCTCTTGTCTTCTTTGTTGGCGTCCTATGCCTTTCCCCTTCCTCCTCCTCTTCCTCCTCCTCCGTACTACTACTTCCTGTGATAAAATCCATCCAATCAAAATGCACTATGGAAATCCTCCATCTTGTCCCCTCCTCCATCCATGACGCTCCGTGTGATGATGATGATGGTGGTGTGATGATGACGATGATGATGATGATGATGTGTTTAAAACCATGCCCCCCCTCCTTTTACAAAAAAAAAAAACCCACCACAAACCCTCCCTCCTCTCCTCCCCCAACTACTCTCAATCCCTCCCTCCCTCCTCTCCTCCTTCCTCCTCTCTCTCTCTCGCACTCACTCCGTTCCACGTCAAAAACAAACAAAACACCTCCCTCCATCCATCCTTCAACATGTAGAATCTGGTTGGTTTGTAATTTATATCTCCAAGCTTCTACCTGCATCCTCATTGGCCAACGTGTGGCCCCTCCCCCCCCC
>NW_028176521.1:0-10000 GCF_949987555.1 Borostomias antarcticus
ACAGAGGCTCGAATCCCAGGTACCATCCTCACAGGGACAGAGGTTCGAATCCCAGGTACCATCCTCACAGGGACAGAGGTTCGAATCCCAGTTAACACCCTCACACGGACAGGGGTTCGAATCCCAGGTACCATCTTCATAGGGGCAGAGGTTCGAATCCCAGGTACCATCCTCACAGGGACAGAGGTTCGAATCCCAGGTACCATCCTCACAGGGACAGGGGTTCGAATCCCAGGTACCATCTTCATAGGGGCAGAGGTTTGAATCCCAGGTACCATCCTCACAGGGACAGAGGTTCAAATCCCAGGTACTATCTTCATAGGGACAGAGGTTCGAATCCCAGGTACTATCTTCATAGGGACAGAGGTTCGAATCCCAGGTACTATCTTCATAGGGGCAGAGGTTCGAATCCCAGGTACTATCTTCATAGGGACAGAGGTTCGAATCCCAGGTACTATCTTCATAGGGACAGAGGTTCGAATCCCAGGTACCATCTTCATAGGGACAGAGGTTCGAATCCCAGGTAACACCCTCACACGGACAGAGGTTCGAATCCCAGGTACCATCTTCATAGGGACAGAGGCTCGAATCCCAGTTAACACCCTCACACGGACAGAGGTTCGAATCTCAGTTAACACCCTCACACGGACAGAGGTTCGAATCCCAGGTACCATCTTCATAGGGACAGAGGTCCGAATCCCAGGTACCATCTTCATAGGGACAGAGGTTCGAATCCCAGGTACCATCCTCACAGGGACATAGGTTCGAATCCCAGGTACCATCTTCACACGGACAGAGGTTCGAATCCCACGTACCATCTTCATAGGGACAGAGGTTCGAATCCCAGTTAACACCCTCACACGGACAGAGGTTCGAATCTCAGTTAACACCCTCACATGGACAGAGGTTCGAATCCCAGTTAACACCCTCACACGGACAGAGGTTCGAATCCCAGGTACCATCTTCACAGGGACAGGGGTTCGAATCCCAGGTACCATCTTCATAGGGGCAGAGGTTTGAATCCCAGGTACCATCCTCACAGGGACAGAGGTTCAAATCCCAGGTACTATCTTCATAGGGACAGAGGTTCGAATCCCAGGTACTATCTTCATAGGGACAGAGGTTCGAATCCCAGGTACTATCTTCATAGGGGCAGAGGTTCGAATCCCAGGTACTATCTTCATAGGGACAGAGGTTCGAATCCCAGGTACTATCTTCATAGGGACAGAGGTTCGAATCCCAGGTACCATCTTCATAGGGACAGAGGTTCGAATCCCAGGTAACACCCTCACACGGACAGAGGTTCGAATCCCAGGTACCATCTTCATAGGGACAGAGGCTCGAATCCCAGTTAACACCCTCACACGGACAGAGGTTCGAATCTCAGTTAACACCCTCACACGGACAGAGGTTCGAATCCCAGGTACCATCTTCATAGGGACAGAGGTCCGAATCCCAGGTACCATCTTCATAGGGACAGAGGTTCGAATCCCAGGTACCATCCTCACAGGGACATAGGTTCGAATCCCAGGTACCATCTTCACACGGACAGAGGTTCGAATCCCACGTACCATCTTCATAGGGACAGAGGTTCGAATCCCAGTTAACACCCTCACACGGACAGAGGTTCGAATCTCAGTTAACACCCTCACATGGACAGAGGTTCGAATCCCAGTTAACACCCTCACACGGACAGAGGTTCGAATCCCAGGTACCATCTTCACAGGGACAGAGGTTCGAATCCCAGGTACCATCTTCATAGGGACAGAGGTCCGAACCCTAGGACCATACAGGAGCGTCCTCATAGGGACAGAGGTTTGAATCCTAGGGCCATACAGGTCCCACTGCGGTGCCATGTCCCTGGGTTTGACATCCTGGTCCTGGTCAGTAGTTCGGGGGACTACCTTCATCTCATCCCAGAATGCCGTTCAACGCGATATCCAATCGGAACACACCACACAATCCAGCACAACTGAGAATGGTATCCCCCTTCTCCTCAGGGCGCCACCTCCCACCACCTGGGTCAGAACTTCTCCCGGATGTTTGAGATCGCGTTCGAGGACCCCAAGAACCCGGGCGAGAAGCAGCTGGCCTACCAGAACTCCTGGGGCATCACCACCAGGACCATCGGGGTTCTGACCATGGTCCACGGGGACAACATGGGTCTGGTACTGCCGCCCAAGGTGGCATGTCTGCAGGTAGGCTAGACACACACACACACACACACACACGTCTTTGGAGACCATTTGGAGACCAGCACATTGACCTCCTCTCCCTCCAGGTGGTCATCATTCCGTGTGGCATCACGGCGTCTCTGCCGGAGGCGGAGAAGGAGGCGCTGCTGGCCCAGTGCTCCCGGTACCTGGCCCGGCTGCAGCAGGGAGAGATCAGGGTCAAGGCCGACCTCAGGGACAACTACTCCCCCGGATGGAAGTTCAACCACTGGGAGCTCAAGGTCAGAGAAGGACCAGCGCTCTGGCTGACACCCAGCCGACCTCCAACCTGGCATGAACCCTGACCTCACCTTCCCTCCATCTCTCCTCCTCATCCCTCCCTCCCTCTCTCTCTCAGGGCGTGCCCATCCGTCTGGAGGTGGGTCCGAAGGACCTGAAGCAGAACCAGTGTGTGGCGGTCAGGAGAGACACGGGGGAGAAGATCACCCTGCCGGAGGCCGAGGCCGAGAAGAGGCTCACACACCTGCTGGACGACATCCAGATCAACCTGTACAAGAGGTAACACACACACACACACACACACACACATACACACTCTCACACACGCAAACACACACACACACAGTTTGTCAGATACAACAGTAATACGTGTGTGTGTGTGTTCCTCAGAGCGTCAGATGACCTGAAGCAGCACATGGTGGCCGCCGACACGATGGAGCAGTTCCAGAAGGACCTGGACCAGGGCAGGGTGAGTCAGCATCAGACCAGGACTATTCAGGACTATTCAGGTTACCAGGGCAGGACTATTCAGGTTACCAGGGCAGGACTATTCAGGACTATTAAGGTTACCAGGGCAGGACTATTCAGGTTACCAGGGCAGGACTATTCAGGACTATTCAGGTTACCAGGGCAGGACTATTCAGGTTACCAGGGCAGGACTATTCAGGTCACCAGGGCAGGACTATTCAGGACTATTCAGGTTACCAGGGCAGGACTATTCAGGTTACCAGGGCAGGACTATTCAGGACTATTCAGGTTACCAGGGCAGGACTATTCAGGTCACCAGGGCAGGACTATTCAGGTCACCAGGGCAGGACTATTCAGGTCACCAGGGCAGGACTATTCAGGTTACCAGGGCAGGACTATTCAGGTTACCAGGGCAGGACTATTCAGGTTACCAGGGCAGGACTATTCAGGTCACCAGGGCAGGACTATTCAGGTTACCAGGGCAGGACTATTCAGGACTATTCAGGACTATTCAGGTTACCAGGGCAGGACTATTCAGGTTACCAGGGCAGGACTATTCAGGTTACCAGGGCAGGACTATTCAGGTTACCAGGGCAGGACTATTCAGGTTACCAGGGCAGGACTATTCAGGTTACCAGGGCAGGACTATTCAGGTTACCAGGGCAGGACTATTCAGGTTACCAGGGCAGGACTATTCAGGTCACCTGGCCAGGACTATTCAGGTCACCAGGGCAGGACTATTCAGGACTATTCAGGTAACCAGGGCAGGACTATTCAGGTTACCAGGGCAGGACTATTCAGGTCACCAGGGCAGGACTATTCAGGACTATTCAGGTTACCAGACCAGGACTATTCAGGTTACCAGGGCAGGACTATTCAGGTCACCAGGGCAGGACTATTCAGGACTATTCAGGTTACCAGGGCAGGACTATTCAGGTCACCAGGGCAGGACTATTCAGGTTACCAGGGCAGGACTATTCAGGACTATTCAGGTTACCAGGGCAGGACTATTCAGGACTATTCAGGTTACCAGGGCAGGACTATTCAGGACTATTCAGGACTATTCAGGACTATTCAGGTTACCAGGGCAGGACTATTCAGGTTACCAGGGCAGGGTGAGTCACGCATCAGACCGGACTATTCAGGACTATTCATGTTACCAGGGCAGGTTGGTTAGTGGATTGATGAGTTGATTTGGTTGTCTTGAAGTGGTCTCTCTCCTCTAGGAGCTGGAGTTTGAAGTGGTCTCTCTCCTCTAGGAGCTGGAGTTTGAAGTGGTCTCTCTAGTCTAGGAGCTGGAGTTTGAAGTGGTCTCTCTCCTCTAGGAGCTGGAGTTTGAAGTGGTCTCTCTCCTCTAGGAGCTGGAGTTTGAAGTGGTCTCTCTCGTCTAGGAGCTGGAGTTTGAAGTGGTCTCTCTCCTCTAGGAGCTGGAGTTTGAAGTGGTCTCTCTCCTCTAGGAGCTGGAGTTTGAAGTGGTCTCTCTAGTCTAGGAGCTGGAGTTTGAAGTGGTCTCTCTCCTCTAGGAGCTGGAGTTTGAAGTGGTCTCTCTCCTCTAGGAGCTGGTGTTTGAAGTGGTCTCTCTAGTCTAGGAGCTGGAGTTTGAAGTGGTCTCTCTCCTAGGAGCTGGAGTTTGAAGTGGTCTCTCTCCTCTAGGAGCTGGTGTTTGAAGTGGTCTCTCTAGTCTAGGAGCTGGAGTTTGAAGTGGTCTCTCTAGTCTAGGAGCTGGAGTTTGAAGTGGTCTCTCTCGTCTAGGAGCTGGAGTTTGAAGTGGTCTCTCTGGTCTAGGAGCTGGAGTTTGAAGTGGTCTCTCTCGTCTAGGAGCTGGAGTTTGAAGTGGTCTCTCTCGTCTAGGAGCTGGAGTTTGAAGTGGTCTCTCTGGTCTAGGAGCTGGAGTTTGAAGTGGTCTCTCTGGTCTAGGAGCTGGAGTTTGAAGTGGTCTCTCTGGACTAGGAGCTGGAGTTTGAAGTGGTCTCTCTAGTCTAGGAGCTGGAGTTTGAAGTGGTCTCTCCTCTAGGAGCTGGAGTTTGAAGTGGTCTCTCTCCTCTAGGAGCTGGAGTTTGAAGTGGTCTCTCTCCTCTAGGAGCTGGAGTTTGAAGTGGTCTCTCTGGTCTAGGAGCTGGAGTTTGAAGTGGTCTCTCTGGTCTAGGAGCTGGAGTTTGAAGTGGTCTCTCTCGTCTAGGAGCTGGAGTGTGAAGTGGTCTCTCTCGTCTAGGAGCTGGAGTTTGAAGTGGTCTCTCCTCTAGGAGCTGGAGTTCATAGTATGTCTCTCTTGCTCGTAGATCGTCCAGATCCCCTTCTGTGGAGGAATCGAGTGTGAGGACTGGATCAAGAAGATCACCGCCAAGTAAGTCACAGACTGTCCCTTAAGCCTTGAGAGACCCAAGGTTCGAAACCTGACCTGGGCCGTTTCTGCGCTGTTCTCTCCCTCGTCTCTGCACTACTTACTCTGTCCCCCCCCCCCCCCCCCAGGGACCAGGACCTGGAGCCCGGCACCCCCTCCATGGGCGCTAAGAGCCTGTGCATCCCGTTCAGCCCCCTGAAGGCCCTCCAGCCCGGGCAGATGTGCGTCAGCGGGAAGGAGGCCGCTCAGTACTACACGCTCTTCGGACGCAGCTACTAGAGAGGGACGCATCTCAATAGGCTCATGAGGCTTCCTCTCCTCGTCTACTCTGCTCGTCCATCCTGCCAGCTCTTTCGCACTGTATGTTGACCAAGAAGAGAGCAGGAGGTGTCCTTGTTTCTGTCCCCTCGTCAGCGTAAGAGCAGTAGATTTATGGAAAGGAAGCATCTGCTTCTTTGCTTTCATGCTCCCTGGTCGAGTGAAGGGGAGGAACCACTTGACACTATTGAGACTCGCCCAAGAGAGAAGATGATAGTAGCTCTTTCAGTCCTTCCTCTAAGAACCCCCCTGGCTCTCTAGCTGGCTGTATAACTAAAGTATCTGTTATTTTGTACCTTGCAACCCAACCTGGCGCCCATATCTCTGTCCCCCTCTCCTCCCCCCTCTCCTCCCCCCCTCCTCCCCCCGCCAAGACTATCTCAGGACCTTTACAGGGACTCAGGGTCAACAAGGGACTCTGGGGTCAACAGGGGACTCTGGGGTCAACAGGGGACTCTGGGGTCAACAGGGGACTCGGGGTCAACACAGCTTTTCCACACAGATTGGGCCCTAGTCCCTGTTCATATTCCTCTCTTCCTGTCCTCCTGATGGAAATCACTGATCTAACTGGACTGGATTGGCGTAGAGCACTTTTTTACACCTATCCCATGAAGTTAAATCAGAGATTTCCTCAAGGAGGAAATGATTCTAGATGATTCTCAGTATTTACCAGGGGAGATTCTCCATTGATGTGTCTTCTTGGCTCCTGTCTCTGAAACCAGCCCTTCATGTTCTCAGTACCTGTGATAACACCCCTCCTAGTACCTGTTATAACACCCCTTCTAGCCAACTAAGACCCCTATGACAGGTTATGACAGGTTATGACAGGTTATGACAGGGTCTGTAGCTCATCAACCGAGTGCATCTCGTATGGGAGTCATGTAACTGTCCATGTTAACAACACTGTGCTGTAATCTTTGACTTCCTGTGGTTAATTGTACAACTTGTCTATAATAAAGGGATCCCCAATTTCCACCTCTTGTAATAGTTGTCTCCATTTCTAAAAAAGAAGAAAGTCCAGGCCGGAAGTGGACCATTTCTAAAAATAAATAAAAAAAAGTAGAATAAAAAAAAAAGAAGAAAAAAAGTCCAGGACCATTTCTAAAAAAAATAAAATAAAAACAGTAGAAGAAAAAAGAAGAAAAAAAAGTGTCCAGGCCGAAAGTGGACTATTTCTAAAAAATAAAAATAAAGGAGAAAAAAAAAAGTAGAATAAAAAAGGAGATGAAGAAAAAAAAAGTGTCCATGCCGAAAGTGGACCAAGTCTGACATCTAGTGTCCAACCTGCATATCTAGTCTACTGCATATCTACCTCCATGTAAAACCAACAGAAATCTTATTTGGTTCAATTTCCAAGTCGAGCCGTAGTTTTCTGTCTAATGTGTATTTAAGTATGATTATATCACAGTTTATTATGGTACACGAGGTACATGAAATAGTATAACATCAAACATGTACATGACAAACCGGACATGGCTCCTCCCCCTCGTACATGACAAACCGGACATGGCTCCTCCCCCTCGTACATGACAAACCGGACATGGCTCCTCCCCCTCGTACATGACAAACCGGACATGGCTCCTCCCCCTCGTACATGACAAACCGGACATGGCTCCTCCCCCTCGTACATGACAAACCGGACATGGCTCCTCCCCCTCGTACACGCTGTGGCCGTGTCCGAATTGCATACTACCTGCTACATGCTATATAGTAGGCACTATATAGTATGCATACTGCATACTATATAGTACCTACTGTTCCACAAAACGCGTGTAGTATGCGAGAAAATACAGCATGCTACTCGAGTCATCCAGCGGAAGTGACGGGATACGATACTGTTTACTCCCGCGAAGCTGTGGTACAATTATCCGGTGTTTTCTGTGATCATTTTGGGTATTATCCACAAAAATGTAGCCTTTTCCTGGCATGGGATGTGCGGCTGCTGCTGCCCTCAGGAGAAGACGTGTTAACGCTGCAAGGAGAAGAGCCGTCATGAGATCTTCTCGACATGCTTGTAGTTGAGGTAAATATTGAACGTTAGCTTGCTAGCTACGCTAGTTAGCTAGGTTAGTTGATAGCCCCGCATGTGCTGGCTTGGGGCTAGCTATACTGTTACATTTGTACCAGGGATATTATATTAAATAGATTCTGAGAGGCAGGTAAGCGAAACAATAAAACTCAACTCATTTTAAAGAGGTGGGTAAACTGAGTTTACCTGGGTTTACTCATCACTACACGCCTGCTTTAATGTTACATTTTAGCTCTACAGATAATGACATCTATCTATTATCATATTGTAAAGACAAGTATATGCCATACGCACAAATGAGTTAAAGTTTGCCCTAATAATATTCCCCCTGTAGGCTCACATGGAAGACAGAGGTCCTCACCAAGTCATCTCCACGTCCCTGCTGAGGACCTATTTTGACGGCTGGACACAAGGAGGGACTTCAGATTGTCAAAATCGACACAGAGGAACCTTGGTGATGGTCAGGAGGATGGGGCAAGACCATGGAGGTGCTAATAATAGCAATAACAATAATAATTCATTGCATTTAGAGCTTTTCTCAGTACTCACCCTTTACAATGGTCTTGTCATTCACACACAGGTGCTAGTCTTTGGAGGGTAACATTACATCAGTCATTTAGCAGACACTTTTGTCCAGCATTACCTTAGTCATTTATTTAGCAGACACTTTTGTGTGTCTGCTAAGCGACTTACAGTAGCCCTAATTGCATTTAACCATTTAAAGGTTGAAGACCTTGATGGTGGCCATGGTCCTGCTGCTGCAGATCATCCCAACCCTGGAGATGGCCTCAGAAAGTGTCTCGCAGCGGCAGCATCAGCACCAGCACAAGCTGCCTGGATCGCAGCTCTTGGTGAGCACGACTACCCCCATCCTGCCATAAGTAGTCAGTCTATCAGTTCATGAGTGTGCTTTGCCTTGTTCCTTATAGACAGCCTTGAGGCTTTAAACACCGATCAGTTGGTTATAGGCAGCCTTGAGGCATTTGTTTAAATGTATTTGTATTTAAATTTATGTGTAACACTGTACATAGTAATCAGTTTAAGTATTTTAGGGGGAGACAACAGATCAGTGTTCTTCTGTCAGTACCTTTTGCAAGGAAAGCTAATGATCTGACCAAATATAAACAAGTCAAAAGTATATTTGAAGACCATTGTGTAATAAAAATATCCAAGAAATGTTTATGGTTGTGTTTCTTCCATTATACATGTAAAGGTTACTTCTTGATGTATTAACATTTCAACAAAGTGTAATATCTACACATCAGACACATTGTCTTTATGTGTACAGGTCATGTACAGTAACTTGGAAGGTCTTAACACAACACGCAGAGCGCTTTGGACATGTAACTCCCTTATCAAGTAGTCGTTAGTCAGACACATTAAACAGTGATGCTTTCATAACCGTCTCTGAATAATTCCAATTAAGCATTGTGAACCAACATGTGTGTTCCGTCTTTTATGCCTAATTGCAAACTACAATGTCCATTAGGAATGTTCTTTTACTCTAATGACTGGTTTTAGGTATAGTGACATTTGTTCTTTGACTGGGAATACATTACAAGGAATGACACACAAACACCAATTTAATTCAAGAAAATACATTTAATAAAAAATAACAAAAACAATAATAGAACAAGATAAAACAGTTTTTTTTTACTGAGGCTTCTAGAAGCAACATCAGCCGGTCCTCCCTCTCCTTAAACAACCCCCTTTCCTCCCTCCACTCAGCCTTCATCTCTGCCTTCTCTCTCCCCCGTTCAACATCAGCCGGTCCTCCCTCTGGAGGACGGCCAACTCTTCCCTGTTTACGGGGAAGAGAAACACCACGCTGAAAGGCTTGGAGTAAGTTAACTAACGTATGCATTGTTGTTCAGAAGCAATCCAGCGGTCTGTTTACTTTGAATATTGATTTATGTAGGACCTACATCTTAGAAGCTGGGCTGCAGGGGACGACGGAGACAGCCTGGATAAAGCACACAGAGAACCTTGTAGTCATGTACAAGGTGATTTTGATCTACAGGCTACATGATAGCAAATATATTGATAGGGACTCACAGTTTGTATGACACTAGAAAACTGTTATCTAACCTCATAGGACCTAAAGAGCCCCAGAACTGGGGTCAGCACAGAGGGAGGGGAGGCCACAGCCACTTCGTGGAAGTGGTACGGGGTCTTGGGAGAGGCGATGGGGGCCACCCATGCAGCCGTCCTCCAGAGGATCATCGTCCCTGGTGTGGTCGTTGGTCCCTGTAATACATCCAGAAGTATTATGGGACAATGAATACTAATATATTAATATATGATATATGAACAGTTGAACTCGTTTAAATCACGGAATGAACAGACAATTGTTTAAACAACTTCAAGTAACGTTAGGCTCGGTGGCTTAGG
>NW_028176521.1:15000-47500 GCF_949987555.1 Borostomias antarcticus
CCTCATTTTGTGGTGGGGTCTTGACTGGTTCTCATTCTTATCAGCTTTGAATATACATCTTGGCAAACATAACAGAATGATGTACAAGGAGGGGACAGATACCTAGTGAAAGTACTATTGGTTGCTAGTAAAAATACAATAATGAGGGCTTGGTATAAGGTGGAACCCCCAACCAAGGAGCAGTGGTGGGTGTTGTGGAGGAGATTTATGAGATTTATTTATGCATTGAGGATGCAGGAAGGAAGGTTTGAAGGGAGATGGGAAAAATGGATGGATTATAGAAGGAAGTGTGATGATACCACTAATATTACAATTGTCATATTTGAGTAAGAAAAAAAGGCTGCATGGATGGAAGTACCCATAAGCTGTTATTGTAAGTTTTTATGTTTTATTGTATTGTCGTTGTATGGATGGAAAATGCTAATAAAGATGAAAGTAAATAAGACAAAGAATATGTATCTTGGCTATGCATACACCAACAAGCCAGCCGTCACGCGCAGCGCCTGCCTCCAGTCTCGCCCTACCCTGCTGTGCGCCAGGGTGAATGAGTCGTGTGTGGAGCCAGGCCACCGTGCCACTACACTTGTGATGAGCATGTCGGCGTCACATATGATTTGGGTATTTATAGTGTGCACATTTTTGCGATTCACATAGACGTATTCATTCAATGATGGTGCCCTTGTGTGGGTGCAGTCGCCATCGCCGTCACCTCTTTGGAGTTCTATCGAGTAGCGCCGGATTCATTTAGGCTCGCATTACGCACAGGAGGACTGTCATTTATATGCTTACCAAAGAGCAAACAGGTCCACATGATCACATATTAATGACAATCTAATTGGTCAATTATTGCCGTTTGATGGAGTGCCTGCATTAGGTGTGCGCATAGGTTAAGTTTGGGGAACAAATCCATATCGAACCATGAATGAGCCGGTTAGAGGACACGTCTAATCTTGCATTGCGATATATGTTTGTGCTGAATTGGCCTAGTAGCCTACATGATTGTGCGTTCATGAACTGTCGCTCTTATTCTCTCCGTCAAACATAGTAATTCACCGACGCACCACCTGCGTCGCCAGTTCCCCCTGTGTTCAAAGAGGGCGTAGAACACCGTGTAAATCGGTACGCCAACTGGAGAGGTGTCCTACAAAAGCGCGGAGAAAGGCGACTAAATTTTCGCCCTTACGGCTTGATAAATCGCAATGTGGGGGGGGCAAATGGCGTACGCCTGAACTCGCGAAAAAGACCGTGTAAAAGAAGGCGTACCTCAATGATAAATGAGGCCCCTGGGCTATGTTGGTCGTTGTTGCAAGTCTTTGTAAGATTTACAAAATAAGATGCAGTTCTTCCAGACTAAGCTATGTCAGTATTATCACCTACAGCATACTAATATGTATACTTTACATTCAAGGAACATAAAAATAAGTAAAAATGTCAAGATGTTATAGATTCTCATTCTATTCAAAACTACAGCTGCGCTGTCTGGGAGCCAAAGCCAAGCTAGTATTCCATGTCTCCATGTCCGGTCCCAAGCCACACATGTGACCCTGCCTGCTACTTCCTTCCAGAAAGTTCCTCGCTACCCAACACGCACATTTAAACATCTGCTATCTGTGTCACTTACTTCCTGTCTCCAGGTTACTGCAGAAGTTTGACTTCCCCTCCATGCGCTTCTCTCTCTTCTTCCTGGGTTACGAGGACAAGAAGGAGATACCTGCGGACGTCAAGGAGAAGACCGCCTGGACCTTCTCTAGGAGAGCCACCATTGAGCTCACACAGTAAGGATGAGAGGATGAGGGGATGAGAGGATGAGGGGATGTCCTAAAAGACAGAACACTTCTCCGGTTGATGGATAAAGGGTTCCCATGCAGTATGGTCAGCTGAATGCCTGTATGGACTGAGTGAGACCAGCCAAGTACAACTATTCTCTCTCTCTCTCTCTCTCTCTCTCTCTCTCTCTCTCTCTCCCTCTCTCTCTCTCTCTCCCCCCCCCCTCTCTCTCTCTCTCTCCCTCTCTCTCCCTCTCTCTCCCTCTCTCTCTCTAGTAACTGGGGATCTGAGACGGACGACACCCAGTCGTACCACAACGGGAACTCGGACCCTCGTGGGTTTGGGCACATCGGGGTGGCCGTGCCCGACGTCTACGCTGCCTGCAAGCTGTTTGAGGAGCAGGGGGTCACCTTCGTCAAGAAACCTGATGACGGTAGGAGTCGCATGGCGTCCCAGAGATAAACTAAGAGGTTCTGGAATTATAATCCCAACTGGTTCTTGTGAGTCTGTCTGTGTGGTCTGGTGACAATCAGAGTCCCCATTCAAGTGACCCGGGTGTGTCCCTCTTGAGGAACTCGGATCAACTCTGAAAACAGGAAGTGTTTCCTTCGATGAGAGTGGTGAATGGGACTAGGGAGTGATATCTTATAACGCGGGAAAGGAAGTGACGTCGAGCATGACGAACAGGATAGGGAAGTGATGTCACACAGAAACAAATGGTAGTTTTAAGAGACTGATTCTAGGGGAACGAACTACAAAGTTAGAACAGTCAGGTAGGAAAACAGACAAGAACAAATGGTGTAGGTGACACATTGGTGAGACTTAACACTCTCTCTCTCTCTCTCTCTCTCTCCCCTCTCTCTCTCTCTCCCCTCTCTCTCTGCCTCGTTCTCTCTCAGGTAAGATGAAGGGTCTGGCGTTCATTCAGGATCCGGACGGTTACTGGATTGAGATCCTCAGCCCCAACAACATGGTGTCAATCACTTCATAGACCACGCCTCCTCTCAGCTCGACCACGCCTCCTCTCAGACCGACCACACCTCCTCTCAGCCCGACCACACCTCCTCTCAGCCCGACCACGCCTCCTCTCAGCCCGACCACACCTCCTCTCAGCCCGCACAACTAGCAACTCCTGTCCTGGGTCCTCTCAACCAATCAGACCAACTGTCTTCAGTCATCTCAACCAATCAGACCAACTGTCCTCAACCTTCTCAACCAACCACTAGACCACCTCTCCTCAGCCCTCACACAACATGGACGGGGCCACCGTCACGCCACTAAGCTGTTTTTGTGAGAACATAATGTTTGCAAGAGATGATGATGACTGCAAGCCCTGCTATGAGCAGTGAGGGGGTTAGTGTGAGGGGTGGGGGGTGAGTGTGAGGGGGTGAGTGTGAGGGGGTGAGTGTGTGGGGGTGAGGGTGGGGGGTGAGTGTGAGGGGGTGTGTGTGAGGGGGTGAGTGTGAGGGGGTGAGTGTGAGGGGTGAGTGTGAGGGGGTGAGTGTGAGGGGGTGAGTGTGAGGGGGGTGAGTGTGAGGGGGTGAGTGTGGGGGGTGTGTGAGGGGTGAGTGTGAGAGGGGAGAGTGTGAGAGGGTGAGTGTGAGGGTGAGGGGGTGAGTGTGAGGGGTGAGTGTGAGGGGTGAGTGTGAGGGGGTGTGTGTGAGGGGGTGAGTGTGAGGGGGTGAGTGTGAGGGGGGTGTGTGTGAGGGGGTGAGTGTGAGGGGTGAGTGTGAGGGGGTGAGTGTGAGAGGGTGAGTGTGAGGGTGAGGGGGTGAGTGTGGGGGGTGAGTGTGAGGGGTGAGTGTGAGGGGGTGAGTGTGAGGGTGTGTGTGAGGGGGTGAGTGTGAGGGGTGAGTGAGTGTGAGGGGTGAGTGTGAGTGAGGGTGAGGGGGTGAGTGTGAGGGGTGAGAAGTGGATGGAACAGTGCAGACCTGTGGCAGGCCATGGAACCATGGGATGGAATAATGGAAACTGGAATGGGACTATTGAAAAGCAGTGGGTCTAGCTAGCTAGCTAGCAAGCTACCTGAGTCATGCTAGCTAGCTAGGAAGCTACCTGAGTCATGCTAGGAAGCTACCTGAGTCATGCTAGGAAGCTACCTGAGTCATGCTAGGAAGCTACCTGAGTCATGCTAGGAAGCTACCTGAGTCATGCTAGGAAGCTACCTGAGTCATGCTAGCTAGCTAGCTAGGAAGCTACCTGAGTCATGCTAGGAAGCTACCTGAGTCATGCTAGGAAGCTACCTGAGTCATGCTAGCTAGCTAGCTAGGAAGCTACCTGAGTCATGCTAGCTTTGCAACTATGCAGATGTATAGAAATGTCTTGTTTTGTTTGTTGTGCTACCTGTGGCACTGATACTGCCCCAGTAAAGCTTGATACCACTGTTCAAATCTGCCTTTTCTGTCCCTTATTTGAGCTCAACATCTCATCATATCCTCCAATATCCACTCCTTCCTCTTCAGAGGAACCTGTCACTCATGTTCAAAGGACAATAAAGACTAATCTAATCTAGTATCCTGAAAGGTGTAGTAGACTAATCTAATCTAGTATCCTGAAAGGTGTAGTAGTCTAATCTAATCTAGTATCCTGAAAGGTGTAGTAATCTAATCTAATCTAGTATCCTGAAAGGTGTAGTAGTCTAATCTAATCTAATATCCTGAAAGGTGTAGTAGTCTAATCTAATCTAGTATCCTGAAAGGTGTAGTGTATATATATATATATATAGTCTAATTCAGAGAGGAACATTTTACTTGATGTGATGAGAAGAAGATGCGGAAAGGCTCTCTTTATGTGTCTTAAAGATGGGATACAGGATTAGTTTTTACTATAATTGTATATAACCTGTGTAAAGCCCTTATAGGCAAGGCAAGTTTATTTATATAGCACATTTCAGCCACAGGGCAATTCAAGGTGCTTTACATGAGACATTAAAAGCATTAAAACAAAAAGCAAGACATTATAGACATTATACACTCCCGTACAGTAGGGGGCAGTATGTAATATAGACTTTAGTTGGTGATCCGCCATTAAATCAGTAGAAGAAGCTGCAGGACATGATGGGTTTCGTGCTATAGAGGTTTATAGCATATAGCATATCCCAATTATAAACCGTAAAAAATGTCAAAACTACAGTTATTCAGAGATTTTGTCAATGAGAAATTATCAGCAGCAGCTTCTGATATATGTAGTCACTATGAACACACGCTTGCATTGTGCCATGAAGAGATCCATCAGTCCAGGGAGAGAATAGCACAACTGCAGAGGATCCTGGACATTGTTCTCCAACCCGAGGTCCAGCTTCATCGAGCAGGTTCTATATTCATCCCTTTAACCTCGTCTGCTGATTAGAATCACTATTTCAGGTTCTCAATTCAACTGACTCTCTATTGACTCTCTATTGACTCTAGCTGAATCCCAAATCGCGCACTTAGGCGAAAGTGCGGAGCGCGGCCTTGTGGCCTTACATGCGCGTTCCCGCGAAGTCCACAAGGGCTCAGGGTAGTTCTATTTCGTGGAGCTCCGCCCCACAGGGCTAGCTCCTATTGGCTAGCGAAACCCAGCTAGCTACATTGACTGAAGAAAAAAACATACACGCACCTGTGTCCAACCAAGTCCGGTGCACCACTGTATAAGCGGGCTATGCCCGCACATCTGTTCCTTCGAAATTTTCAGCTCGCATTGATACTGAAAGAAGATAAGAAGATGTCTACTCAGCGGACCCAAGCGGAGCTGGCGGCGTCCTCAGATGACCCCCTGCCGGCGCCGATTGATCCGCCGGATCGTTTCTGTGTCTGCGGCTCCCGCTACAGCGACGTGGGACACCACCTCTGCTTCCGCTGTCTGGGGCCGCAGCACGCCAGAGCGGGTCTGGCTCCGTCCCCCGCCTGCGAGATCTGCGCCCTCCTGGACCCCATGGAGAGGATGCTCCGGGCGCATTTCTTCGCTCCGCCGCCGCTGGAGACTGAAGGTCTGGTCCAGCTGGTCGGCGAGGACATCGGCGCGCCCCCGCAACAACCGGCGGCCCCGATTACCTCCCTCGCGCCTACGGATGATGAGGAAGAGCTCTCCGAGGCAGACGAGGGTCTCTCTGCGTCAGAAGCCACTACGGCTAGTGGCGCCTCCTTCCTGGGGCAGGGTTCCTTCGATCGAGGAAGCCTCTCATGCCGGACGTCAAGGACAAGACAACCCTGTCCTTGGCCGACAAAAGTTTTTCTCTGGCCGCGCAGGCCGTGGCTGCCTCCTCCTCCATTGCTATGCTGGCCATTTACATCGGCCAGCTAGCTACGGAGCAAACCCCCCCCTCTATGGATGAAGACAGGAGAGCGGAGATGGCCGAAGCCGCCGGAGCCGTTGCTCAGCTTGTGAGAATCTCCGCCTCCTGTCTGGGTGGAGTGATGGCCACGTCGGTGGTGCAGCAGCGCCACCTATGGCTCTCCCTGACTCGTCTGTGCGAGGAAAACAAGGGTGTCCTCCTCAACTCACCGGTCAGTAGGGAGGGGTTGTTTGGGGCGGCTGTGTCTAACATCCTGGAGCAGTGTCGCAGCCAGGAGCAGGACCGGCTCCTCCTCGCTCGCCACCTCGCTGCTCCGGGCGAGCGCAGTGTGCCGGCACGTCCGCGTGCTCCGGCTGATGCTGGGAAATAGCTAGGGAGCGGTAACTGTGGTCCCGTCAGACCAGAGGGACGAGGGAGTTCCATATGCTTACGGTGCGACAAATGCTGGAGGCATTCCTTCCCGGCGATTTTTGCACCAGCATAGACCTCAAGGACGCTTACTTCCACATACCGATAGCTCATCGGCATCGGAGGTTTTTGCGTTTCGCCTACCTGGGTGTGGCGTACGAATATACCAGACTCCCGTTTGGATATGCGCTCGCCCCCAGAACCTTCTCCAATTGTGTGGAGGCGGCGTTGAGGCCACTACGCCGGCAGGGCATCAGGATCCTGGCGTACCTGGACGACCTGCTGGTACTGGCTCCGTCGCCTTTGTTGGCTCTGATGCATACCGCCACGGTGGTGAACCACATGGGGGCTCATGGCAGCCGCCCATGTGGTAGTGTCACTGGGCCTACTTCACATGAGGTGCGTGCAGAGATGGTTCGCGCGGCTTCGTCTGGACCCTGTGAGGCACAGACGGCGCCTTGTGTGGATGCCGGGGTCGTTGTCAGCAGACCTCGACTATTGGAGGGACCGGCACGTAATAGCGCACGGTGTTCCAATAGGCAGGGTGTCGGCTCACGTCACCGTCTTCACAGACGCGTCTCTCAGCGGCTGGGGTGGTACATGTCTGTCCCAGGCCGTAGGTGGTTTGTGGGCCGTCGGAGAACGGCGCCACATCAACCTCCTGGAGTTGGAGATGGTGCTACTGGCATTGCGCCACTTTGTACACCTGGTACAGGGGCGCGATGTGCTGGTGCGGTCAGACAACCAGACCACAGTAGCTTACATCAACCGACAAGGGGGAGTCCGCTCGCCAGCGCTTCACCGTCTGGCGGTAACGCTGTGGCGATGGGCTCATGTCAATCTCCGGTCACTGACAGCGCGGCACATTGCCGGCCGTCTGAACGTCGGGGCGGACCTGATGTCTCGGGGCAGGCCTCACCCGGACGAGTGGAGCCTACATCCTCAGATAGTGGCTCAGCTCTTGACCCGGTTCGGCAGAGCAGGGGTGGATCTCTTTGCTTCGAGACAGAACGCGAAGTGTCCCCTCTGGTTCTCTCTGAAACAGCAGGACCAGACTCCGCTGGGCGTGGATGCGTTCGCGCATGCCCCCTGGCCGGGGGCGCTGCTGTATGCTTTCCCGCCGATGGGGCTGATTTTACCATTGTTAGCCAGGGTGCGGTCAGAGGGTGCATCGGTAATACTGAGAGCGCCGGACCGCCACTGGGCGAGATGGTATGCAGAAGTGATGGCCATGACTACTGTAGAACCGTGGCACATCCCTCATTGGCCGAACGCTCTGTCCCAGGCGGAGGGCTCAATTTGCGCACCTCCGGTCTTGGGACGGCCGCTGGTGGCCTGGCTCTTGAACGGCGGAGATTGTCTGATAGGGGACTCTCTCCGGCCGTGATCTGTACAATTCAGAGCGCGCGCGCGGCTTCCACTGCCTTGGTTTACTCTGGCAAATGGGCTGCTTTTGCATGTTGGTGTGAGGAAAGGGACATCGCTCCCGAGTCATGCTCGGTCGAGGCGATTTTGGAATTCCTTCAGCACCTGATGGATCATGGTGGCGGTTTGGCAGCATCCACTATCAAGGTGTATGCGTGTGCTATTTCCGCATGCCATGAGGGGTTCGCCAAAACTACGGTTTTCGGGCATCCCCTGGTTAAACGCTTCCTGGCCGGCACGCGCCGTCTTCGCCCTGTGCGTAAGGCTGCGGCGCCGCCTTGGGATTTGCTCTTGGTTCTGGATGCGCTATGTAAGGCGCCGTTCGAACCAATGGAGCGGATATCTCTCAAGTGGCTATCGATTAAGACCGCGCTGCTCCTTGCTCTGACGTCGGGCAAGCGGGTCAGTGATCTGAGGGCGTTGACAGTTTTTCTCATCACGGGTGATGGGAGCAAAGCTGTGTTGCGCACGGATCCATCTTTCGTTCCGAAGGTGGTCCGGGGCGCCTATAGAGCACAGGATTTGGAGCTGGGAGCCTTCTATCCTCCACCTCATGCGAGCGAGGAAGAGGCCCGCCTGCATTTGTTGTGTCCTGTGCGTGCGTTGACGTGTTACGTCCAGCGCACGGCTGCGGTCCGCACCACCCCCCAGTTGTTGGTTTGCCACGGCCCAGGGAAGGTGGGTTCTCCGTTGTCGAAACAGCGTCTCTCCCATTGGATCTGTGAGGGCATCGCCCAGTCTTACGTGACTGCGGGTCGTCCTCTGCCTGGTGCTGTTCGGGCACACTCCACAAGGGGTGTGGCCACGTCAGTTGCCCTGTTCAATGGTGTGTCAGTGGAGGACATCTGTGCGGCGGCGACTTGGTCGTCCCCATCTCCTTTTGTCCGTTATTACCTTTTATCCATGTCCTCTGTCTCTGTGGCGTCATCTGTGCTAAACACAGCCGCCGGTGCGAGCCAGCGTTAGACAGGATGTTTCATGTAGGTGTTCGGCTCGAGTCGCCGGGTCTTCTGTGAAAGAGTCAGAATGGACCACGGCAGGTCTCGCCGCTACTGGAGAACCGGTTCGAGCCGCGGGGTCTTTTCAGGCTAGGAAAGCAGACGTGACTCATGCAGGTCTCACCGGTTCATCTAAGGTAGGAGCAGGCCCGTCTAGTGACGTTCTGCTCCTGTTTATGAGTGAGGCTGGGACAGGCTTGTTACGGAGTAACCGCTTTGGTCCAGCTCTCGCCTCACGTACCTCTCCTTGCCCTCGGCTGTGATAGACTGAGTGTGGCGGGGTGGGGCCAGTGCTTCGGTCGGATCAACTGTTAGTATGGTCTCGCCTTGGAGCCCTGGCTTGTGTCCTGACTGGTTTTCCCTTACTGGGGCCAGCAAGAGTGTATGGTGCGGTCGTGTAGCTCCGCTTATGCCAATAGGAGCTAGCCCTGTTGGGCGGAGCTCCACGAAATAGAACGATGGTTATGTATTGTAACCCTAGTTCTATGAGTGGAGCGGAGCCCCACAGGGAACAGACTTGCTGACCCCGCAGTCTGCTCGCTGAAAATTTCGGTTAGGAGCAGATGTGCGGGCGTAGCCCGCTTATACAGTGGTGCACCGGACCTGGTTGGACACAGGTGCGTGTATAATCTTTTCTTCAGTCAATGTAGCTAGCTGGGTTTCGCTAGCCAATAGGAGCTAGCCCTGTGGGGCTCCGCTCCACTCATAGAACTAGGGTTACAATACGTTACCATTGCTTGTACGTTAGCTAACTAGCATCCATCTATGCAGGTGGCTAGCTAGCTGTCATCAACCGTTTTTTCCACCATATTATTCTGCGTCATTTTAGTTAGTACAATGACGTCAGGCGCTACGCAAAGGGCTTCCAGCTAGGTTATGAAAATGGCGGCAATGGGCGGACATAGCAACCGTGACGTCACGTTCCCCAGAACGTTTGCTTTGTTAAATTATGGTGTATATGAGTGGAGACCATCTAGCTGTAGGGTAGGACTGTGGCACGTTGCAGAAAATGCAGGACATGTTTTGACTTATGCAGTTTTCATAAACACACACACACACACACAAAAAAAACCTTTGCTGAATTGTATTTCCCTAATTTCACACATTAGGTTGTAGAATATTGAAGCAAACTTCATCCTAATATTTATCTTCCTTCTTCCACCAGATTTCCAGCAGGTCTCTCTCCCAGAGGACCAGCTGCTCTCTCTCCCAGATGTCCAGCAGCTCTCTCTCCCAGAGGTCCAGCAGCTCTCTCTCCCAGAGGACCAGCAGGTCTCTCTCCCAGAGGACGAGAAGCTCTCTCTCCCAGAGGACCAGCAGGTCTCTCTCCCAGAGGACCAGCTGCTCTCTCTCCCAGAGGACCAGCAGCTCTCTCTCCCAGAGGACCAGCAGCTCTCTCTCCCAGAGGACCAGCTGCTCTCTCTCCCAGAGGACCAGCTGCTCTCTCTCCCAGAGGACCAGCAGCTCTCTCTCCCAGAGGACCAGCTGCTCTCTCTCCCAGAACCCCCACAGATTAAAGAGGAACAGGAGCTGTGGACCAATCAGAGGAGAGAGTCTGATTCTACACACTCCATATTCACGTCTCCCAGGGTGAAACCCCACTGTGATCTGAAGGACGCGTCTCAACTCCCTCGTCTTAATCAACGAATCAAACGAGAGTCTGATGATGAGGACTATGGAGCATCAGAACCAGCCAGTGACTCTCAGCCCCCTTCTGTACCTCCAGACTGCCCTGCATTCAAGAGTTTAGAAGAGGAGGAGGAGAGAGGAGGACTTCTGACTACCAGAGTGCTGAAATCGCCTCTCAAATCAAGGAGAACACAGGTTAAGTGTAGACCTGTTCCCAGCCCTGACACCTGTTCCTACTCTGGCAGTGAGAGTGAATATCGTTCTTTTGTGGAGGCTGAGAGCAAGACAGAGGAACCATATCAGTGTGATGAATGTAACAAAGTTTTTAGTCGAAAGATTCATTTAATTACCCATAGAAGAATCCACACAGGAGAGAAACCATATCAGTGTGAGGAATGCAATAAAGCTTTTAGTCAAAAGGTTAATTTAGTACGCCATAGAAGGATCCACACAGGAGAGAAACCATATCAGTGTGTGGAATGTGGCAAAGCTTTTAGTTCTAAGGCTAATTTAGTTAGCCATAGAAGAATCCACACAGGAGAGAAACCATATCAGTGTGTGGAATGTGGCAATGCATTTAGTCGAAAGATTCATTTAATTACCCATAGAAGGACCCACACAGGAGAGAAACCATATCAGTGTGAGGAATGCAATAAAGCTTTTAGTCAAAAGGTTAATTTAGTTAGCCATAGAAGGATCCACACAGGAGAGAAACCATATCAGTGTGTGGAATGTGGCAAAGCTTTTAGTTCTAAGGCTAATTTAGTTAGCCATAGAAGAATCCACACAGGAGAGAAGCCATATCAGTGTGTGGAATGTGGCAAAGCTTTTAGTCAAAAGGCTAATTTAGTTAGCCATAGAAGAATCCACACAGGAGAGAAACCATATCAGTGCAAGGAATGCGGCAAAGCTTTTAGTCAAAAGAATCTGTTGGTTTCACATAGAAGAATCCACACACGAGAGAAACCATATCATTGTGAGGAATGTAACAATGTTTTTAGTAGGAAGGGTGAGTTAGTTAACCATAGAAGAAGCCAGCGCTGCAAATGCTGTAAAGCTAGAGTCCGTTGCACCTCGATATGTGGATGCAAGGGTGCCTGTACCAACAATAACGGTTGAGATGATATTAGTGGTTGTGTAATTAGGATATAAATAAACACGTCACCTGTCACTTGTCACCAAGGACTGCGCACATCCATCTCACACACCCTCCCCCATGGACAGAAGTACTACTCACTTCTACATATAGGCTTAGCACTTTTGTGTGGTATTTGGATTGTTGTTTTGTGCTAATGTAGGGTATGTTTTTGTATGTGTTTTGTACAGTATTTTCTGCTGTTCTAACATGTTGCTGTTGTTTTAGCGCCAAGACTAATTGTCTTACCTGGCAATAAATGCATCATTCTGATAAAATTATATTGTTCAAATTCTAAACACCTTTGGTCAGTATTGATAGCATTTATATTTTTTGCTGCGTATTGATGCATGTACTGAACTCTCTGTTAGCTATACCAATAGGATTAGCTAACAGTAACAATTACTTGTATAATTGTTTCAATAAAAATGGTTTTCACCAGTTGGATCTTAATTCCTTCGTACAACTCTACACTCAATCTGGGTGAAAATGTACTGTGTTAAATATAATTTTGGGGATAGTGACCATATTGTTAATATGCCAATTACAGTGTTCTAGATACAGTAGTAGTGTTCTGCTAAGTGCTTACTGTGCTTTATTATTCATTTAAATATCATATTAGAGATTACAGGCATAACACATAATGGCCGACCATGTAGGCAACTTCTCTGTAGCTATTTGTGCACTCTCCTGTTAGTCATGTCTCTCTTATGAAGTATCTAGCCCATCTTTACTGCTCTGTAAATGTTCTTAGCCAATAGATAAACATTTTCTAGGAGCTTGCTCCATCGCCTTGTTGAGAGGGGTCAGGGAAGAGTTTTTACAGCTCACTTATCTGGCCCCCGGGTGAAACTGTTTTTTTGCTTCCCTCTGGAATATGTAGGGGTGGGTCGTATGCCCACCTCCCTTGTTCTCTGTGAAGCGCATTGTGTTGCCTCTGTGTATGAAATGCGCTATACAAATAAAGTTTGATTTGATACTACATTGGCCAGATAGGACACAGTTCAGTTTATTGAATTTTAGGGCCATTTTATTTTATATTTAAAAAATCATATATTTTTTTCAATAACTCCCAGGTCTCATGGGTCAGTCAGTCCAAATCAAAGCCAGATGTTGGCCTTCATTGGCCAGATAGGATACACTTCACTTATTGGATGTATTAATAAACCTCCCCTCCAACAAAAGTAAAGGTTATACATTGTAAGCGCATTGTGTTGCCTCTGGCTGGGTATGAAATGCGCTATACAAATAAAGCTTTGATTGATTGATTGATTGATTGATTGATTGATTGTATTCCTCAAACGCTTGTGGTGACACCTAATGATTTGGGTAGTTACTCCTGTCTATGGGTTTGCCTCAGCGATGAGACCTTACTTTTTTATATACTCTTTTTTTTTTTAAATGGGCAAAGAACAGAAAACCAAAAGGTCACAGTGTCAGATCACACTACATTTTCTACAAACACTTTTCTCTGGTATATACATAATATATTTTTTTTCCAGTACTCGTTACATGTCTGTAATTTAAGTGAGTCTTTCTATACAGTATTTCATTTATGATACCTAGCTACTCTTGGTCCCCTATTGGGGGGTCAACTTGCAACCATCCACGTGTTCTGTCTTGTTATGATGACACCTGTCTATCAGTCTCTAGCGCCATCTGCTGGCGGTTTGATGCAACTAAGGTGTTGATAAGAGAAAGTAGTGTGGATTTGATGAAAACAGAATAGTAAAATAAACTAACTGCGTGTTTTAAGGAATGAAAGGAGCTATTGCACTAACAGAGAGAGAGAGAGAGAGAGAGAGAGAGAGAGGAGAGGAGGGGGATACACAGAGAGAGAGAGAGAGAGGAGAGGAGGAGGATACAGAGAGAGAGAGAGAGGAGAGAGAAGGAGGATACACAGAGAGAGAGAGGAGAGGAGGAGGGGGATACACAGAGAGAGAGAGAGGAGAGGAGGAGGATACACAGAGAGAGAGAGGAGAGGAGAGGAGGAGGATACAGAGAGAGAGAGAGAGGAGAGAGAAGGAGGATACACAGAGAGAGAGAGGAGAGGAGGAGGGGGATACACAGAGAGAGAGAGAGGAGAGGAGGAGGATACACAGAGAGAGAGAGAGAGAGAGAGAGAGAGGAGAGGAGGAGAGGAGAGGAGGAGGATACTCAGACCGGGCCGGCCGGAGGTGTGGTGATGAATAGCGGTTCACGCCCCCAGACCGGGAGCCTCGAGGGAAGGGAACGCCCCCAGACCGGGGAGCCTGGACGGAAGGGAACGCCCCCAGACCGGGGAGCCACGCCCCCACACCGGAGAGACACGCCCCCAGACCGGGAGTCTCGAGGGAACGTCTCTGTGCATCAGAGCAGATCCCGGAGAGCTCGAGCTCAAATCAATTAACCTGCAAACTTTCACATCCAAGAACACACGAGCTTTCAGGACCAACAGGTGACCCCTGCAGCCTCTCTACACAGGTGAGCCGGAGTTAGGTGCATAAATAGATTCATATTATCATCTCTACACAGGTAAGCCGGAGTTAGGTGGATAAATAGCTTCTTATTTTCCTTAATTGTGTAGTTTGTTTGTTTGGGGAGCCTGTTTTGGAGCTCGTGGAGGGTGCAGGCGGTGCCCCCCCCTAATATATCCATCACAGCAGAGCTGTGCAGCATTATAACGCTTTAAACAGCCTATTTAAACTGTAATGTAATGTAATGTAATGTTTACGCGCATCTCTCTCTGCGCAGGTTGGAGATGGAGTGGCGCGCGCAGACGCGCGTGAGCTGTGATGACGCGTTCCGCGAGGCGAGGCACTGGCTCGAGGTTTTAACCGTTTAAACCGTTCGTTTAAATCGAAACTTTACAAACTTTCTTGTTCAGAAGTCGAGGTCCAAAGAGATATTTCGACAAAGTTTTGTCTATAGTGAGATTTGTCAAAGGGCCATGCCAATATAACATTGCACAAACGCTCACAGGTGCCATTATTATCATAACATGTGATAACAAGTGACCTGTGATGATAACATTTAAATGCCCGGCCTCTTATTGGTCCAAACCAAGAAAGAGCCCTTTAGATACAAACACGACTTGAAGTCTTGCAAATTACCTCTGATAGACTCTGTTGACTTTGATGACATGGAGGTAGGCTATATAAGGCTCATTGTGTGTTAGACAGGCATACACGCTGTTCTTTGACATCTTTAACTGTGCTGTTTTGCATATTCACACAGATATAATTTGACTGCTGTTGATTGAGGCGCGTATCTTGTGTAATTGGGAGCTCTGGCCTAGTGGACTCGGTTAGGGTTGCATTCCAGCCCTAATGTGGACAGTGTGTGTGTGTTGGTGGGTTGATTGAGATGCTAGGGAAGATGTAGCCCCCATACACACACACACACACACACACACACACACACACACACACACACACACACACACACACACACACACACACACACCATATGAATGAACAATGGGGGTGCCACTCCGCCCCTCGGTGTCCCTCTGTGACTCCCAGGTTGCTCCATGCTGAAGGAGCTCAGTGAGCGTGTGATTGGTTGGCTCAGTGAGCGTGTGATTGGCTCGTTGTGAAGCAGAGCATCCTGGGTCATTAGTGCTCTGGGCTGTTAGGGGGCTTCGGCGCATCGGGGGCCGGCATTCGGCTGGCATCCAGCCAATGGCAGTCGCTGGCTAGCTACCACTGCATCTCCCTCTCTCTCTCTCTCTCTCTCTCTCTCTCTCTCCCCCTCTCTCTCTCTCTCCCTCTCCCCCCTTTATCTCTCCCCCTCTCTCTCTCTTTCTCTCTCCCCCCCCCCTCTCTCTTTCTCTCTCTCCCCCCCCCTCTCTCTCTCTCTCTCTCTCTCTCCCCCCCCGCCTCTCTCTCTCCCTCTCCCCCCTCTCTCTCTCTCTCCCTCTCTCTCTCTCTCTCCCTCTCCCCCCCCCTCTCCTCTCTCTCTGTGTTGGTTCAATTAGAGGGGTGAGAGGAAGGGTGAAATGAGGAGTGAGGTAAGGGTCATTAATTGTGGTCATTAGATATTGGGGTTCTGGTCAAACTGTTCAAAGGCCGTGAGTGAGCCGCAGCCTGGGGTACAGTGGAGCTGACTGGACAGATTGACCTCTGACCTCTGTTCTGGTCAGTCAGGAAGTGATTAGTGAGCAGCTCTGAGGCCAGCAGAGAGGCCCTGGACAGACACACACACACACAGCGCTCTGTACTCTAGCTGGCCTGGAATCAGTCATGTGTGTTCAGGAACATTCCGTCTCTGTGATTAAGGAAAAGAGAGGTCCGCCCGCTTGTTGACATGTTGTGTGTGTGTGTGTGTGTGTGTGTGTGTGTGTGTGTGTGTGTGTGTGTGTGTGTGTGTGTGTGTGTGTGTGTGTGTGTGTGTGTGTGTGTGTGTGTGTGTGTGTGTGTGTGTGTGGAGGGATGTGCTTGGCTCTGTCCATTTAGTTGGTGACCATCGTGAACGACTGCGATCTTGGTGATAAACTACAAATGCATGTAGTCAATCAATCAATCAATCAATCAAAGCTTTATTTAGTCAAATGTGTTACTGATGTCCAGGAGATCGATCTGATGTTCTGGAGGTGGTTTTAGGGAAGGTTGTATGAGAGTCACACAAACGTCACTTGATGGGCTGAAATTCACAAGATGAAATACAATTTTTGTTCCAGGTTCAATACCTGTCAGTTAGGCTTCTTTGGAAGTTGTGGCGTTGCATTGTGGGTACAGATGACTGCTTCCTATATCCACAGGAAGTGACTAAGAAGCCGTTTGGAAGCAACAATTTCCGCTCCGCTCTGGAGAACGGGGTGCTGCTATGCGAGTGAGTACCGTTAAAGGGCTATTCCACTGTTTTTGGACATTTTGGTTTGGATTTCTGACTTTTCCGTACGTATTAAAAGTGACGCCACATTGTTTGTCAATGCCTACACTATCGTAAAATACAGGAGCGCTTTTGCGTTACCTTTTCAACGCCCATGGAATTCTGCAAAGCAACAATTAAGATGACAGAAGAAGTTACGAAGCGAGCCTGGAAAATAGTTCTATCTATATTTTCTATATCTTCTCCCTTCTCTAGTTTACTCACTCATTCAGTCTCTTTCTCTCTCTCTCTCTCTCTCTCTCTCTCTTTCTATGTTCTTTGCTTCATTTCAGTCTGATGAACCAGTTGAAACCAGGCCTCATTAAGAGAGTCAACAGACTGTCCACTCCCATCGCTGGACTGGTGAGTGAGTGAGTGAGTGAGTGAGTGAGTGTGTAGTGAGTGAGTGAGTGAGTGAGCTAGCTCAATGGCTGCGTTCCGAATCGCATACTACCCTACTATATAGTATGCCAAAACAGGATGTAGTATGTCCCAATGCATAGTATGCCACATGCAGTATGGCAAAAATACCAGGATGTCCTACTACATCCGGTCATATTTTGCAGTATGCAAGCCAGCAGGCTTTTCTGGCTATTCTGACCCACAATCCTGACTACTAATCTGAAATCTCCTCTCCTCTCCTCTCCTCTCCTCTCCTCTCCTCTCCTCTCCTCTCCTCTCCTCTCCTCTCCTCTCCTCTCCTCTCCTCTCCTCTCCTCTCCTCTCCTCTCCTCTCCTCTCCTCTCCTCTCCTCTCTCAGGATAATGTTAACGTGTTTCTGAGGGCCTGTGGGAAGTTGGGTCTGAACGAGGCTCAGCTGTTTCACCCTGGAGACCTGCAGGACCTGTCCTCACGGGCCACCGTCCGGTACACACACACACACACTCACACTCACACTCACACTCACACTCACTCACACACACACACACACACACACACACACACACACACACACACACACACACACACACACACACACACACACACACACACACACACACAAACATGTTGACATGTTTTTCCATTTCATTATCCTGTATTAAACCAGGTTTAGACCCATTGAGATTAAAATCCCTTTTTCAGGTTCAGTGAATGGCAGCAGTACGGTTTCACACACACTCACACACACACAGCAGTACGGTTTCATACACACTCACACACACACAGCAGTACGGTTTCATACACACTCGCACACACACACAGCAGTACGGTTTCATACACACTCGCATCTTTAATAACAACAATAAATCATCTTTGAAGTGCCATGCAGGGGAAGGTTGTTTGGTGGAACGTGTTTGGCTGCATTGTGACTATGATAGGACACACACAGTCCCTCTCTCTCCCTGTGAATGTCCCTCTCTCGTCCTGTCCTCATTGCCCCGCCCACTTCCTCCTCTCCCTCTTCAAGAATGTCAGGTCACTGGGAGAATGATGGCTGATTTCCATGTCATGTTATTTTGTGCGCGTGCGTGTGTGTGTGTGTGTGCGTGTGTGTGTTTGCATATGTAACTGAAACGCATCTTGTGACTTAACCAAACAGAAAAACTCAAACCTAACCACACACACACATGCATTCACATACATAAACATGGATGCGTGCACACACATACACACACACACACACACACACACACACACACACACACACACACACACGTACAAATGTTTCCCAAATTCACCTCACCCCTACCTCCCTAAAACTCTCTCACACACACACACACACACACACACACACACACACATGCCACACCCCCAAGGGCCGTAAGCCTGTTGACACACTTATATAAGCCAACCTACAGGACCGTATAGAAGCAGCCCTAGTCTCTCTCTCTCTCTCTCTCTCCCTCTCTCTCTCTCTCTCTCTCTCTCTCTCTCTCTCTCTCTCTCTCTCTCTCTCTCTCTCTCTCTCTCTCTCTCATGTTGTCACTAAAGCTGCTGAATCACTTTGTTTTTCTCTCAGGCGTGAGGAGGGCAGCAGGAGGCTGAAGAATGTGAGTAAATACATTTGTGTTTTTTGTTTGTGTGTTTATTGTTTGTTTGTTTATTGTTTGACTTGCTTGCTGTGGACGGTGCATAGATACAGTGTTTTCACTATAGATGTGCAGTATTTTCACTACTCTTCTCTCTCTCCCTCTCTCCCTCCCTTCCCTCCCTCTCTCTCTCTCCCTCCCCTCCCTCCCTCTCTCTCCCTCTCTCCCTCCCTTCCCTCCCTCTCTCTCCCTCCCTCCCTCCCTCTCTCTCCCTCCCTCCCTCCCTCCCTCCCTCCCTCTCTCTCAGGTCCTGATCACCCTCTATTGGCTGGGTCGTAAGGCGCAGGTGGACCCCTTCTACAGCGGCCCTCAGCTCAACCTCAGGGCCTTCGAGGGCCTCCTGGGCAACGCTCTGTCCAAGGTACACCCTCTAGTACTGAACCTTCTAGAACATTCTCTGTCCAAGACTCTAGAACACTCTACCTTCTAGAACATTCTCTGTCCAAGACTCTAGAACACTCTACCTTCTAGAACATTCTGTCCAAGGTAAACCCTCTAGTACGGAACCTTCTAGAACATTCTCTATCCAAGACTCTAGAACACTCTACCTTCTAGAACATTCTGTCCAAGACTCTAGAACACTCTACCTTCTAGAACATTCTGTCCAAGACTCTAGAACACTCTACCTTCTAGAACATCCTCTGTCCAAGACTCTAGAACACTCTACCTTCTAGAACATTCTGTCCAAGATGAACCTTCTGGTACTGAACCTTCTAGCTCAGTAGTTAACCAGGAGATCTCTCTCTCTCTCTCTCTCTCTCTCTCTCTCACTCTCTCTCTCTCTCTCTCTCTCCCTCTCTCTGATCTGTCCAGGCCCTGGAGGAGTCGTGGGGCCCCAGGGCCAGTGGTGTGAGGGACAGTGGCTACGCTGAGGCCTGGTACCCAGAGAGGGAGGAGCTCCAGAGGTCAGGCTACAGGAGAGAGGACTCAGCGGACAGCGCAGTGGACGCCCTGGACGCACGCGCACTCAGGGTCGGCAGCGAGGGTGAGGACACACTTAACGCCCCTGAACGCACCTCCTGGCCCCTGAACACAGCCCCGGGCCCCTGAACACACCCCCTGGCCCCTGAACACAACACCGGGCCCCTGAACCCCTGGCCCCTGAACACAACACCGGGCCCCTGAACCTCTGGCCCCTGAACGCAGCCCGGGGCCCTGGCCACGCCCCTCTCCCTGCAGCACTTTAACTGCGTGACTCCAGTATGTCCGCTCGCCTCAGTGAGACATTCCGGTATGTTCCGCACGAGGGGTGAGAGTGGGCGTGGCGGGGGGGAGGAGCTCGGGGCTGGAGCTGGGCCTTGGGCTGCCGCACAACCACACTGCTCCTCCGGATCGGTCGAGGTGCATCTCTCTCTCTCTCTCTCTCTCTCTCTCTCTCTCTCTCTCTCTCTCTCTCTTATTGTCTCTCCCTCGCTAGCTTATCGTCTGCTTTCTTTTCTCTGCTCCTCCACTTTTCTTGTCTTCCCTCTTGCCTCCCATCCACTGTTACGTCTTCTCTCTTTCACCTGTTGATCCTTCATCTCTCTTCCTCTTCCTCTTCCTCCTCCCCCTCCCCCCCCCCACCCCCCTCCCCACAGGTTTTGGGAGTGACACCGAGGCAGAGCAGGGCTTCAAGATGGCCGACGCCCCCAGCGAGCCCTCCACCCAGAACCCCCGTGGGTACGTCCCCCACCCCCCCCCACAGGAAGCAGGCGGGGCAGGCGGAGGACAGGAGGCGGGGCTTACCCCCCAGCCCCCTCACCAGGTACGGACCCCCGACCGTAGGACGGTATCTCCAACGTTACGCTTTCTGATGGCTACAAATAACAACACTCACTCCGGTCAGTCGATACGACCACGTCACCGGCAACATTTTAAAAATATCTAACAAATATTTAATAATATAAAAAAAATATCTAACAAAACTAAAAAATTCCTCACTCCAACACTTGCTGAAAGCTGAGAAACTGCGCTTCCTAGTATTATAGGGAAAATCCAATTAATATTCAAAATGTTGTCACTGTACTTTCAGGGTTAACAGGACCATGGACTTATTTTAATGTTTGTCAGACGGTTTGACCACCGCGTTTTCTACATGTTTGGACAAAGTCACGCTTTCTGATATCCAAGTGTAAATACTACTTGCTCTGTAATCTCTTAAATACATCCTGTCACAAATTGTATAAGGTTGAATATTCTTATGTGGAGTTGGCAATTTTATATAATATCGGTTTACCGAGCTAGAAAGCTAGCCAGCTAATTGTGAGCTTGCCCAGATAGCAAGCGGATGTGTAATGATTCTGGGCCATATATGGGCCGGAACTAAGCCACAAGGGCCAGATCTGGCCTGTATATGGCCCAGATCCGCTTGCTATCTGGGTGTTTGCTAGGGCAGAAAGAGCTAACTCCAGTAACCCCTATCCTCTTAACACAGCTCTGCTGTAACCAATCAGCTTCCTGACTACCTAACTGGATACTGGGGGTGTATCTGATTGGTCGGTCAGTGTAGTTGTGTAATTGGTCGGTCAGTGTGGTTGGTATCGTTGGACCGGGTCACTCGTTCATACTGTGCTTGTAGACAAACCTTTGTCAATAAGGAAGTGGCTCAAAAGTGACTAGATTCTGACCGCTGATTGGCATGTGGTCTCCGTAGAGACCGGCAGGCCCCTCCCCCCCTGAGCTCCCCCCTCCAGCTCCCCCCCGTCGACGAGCTCCTCCAATGGGCTTACGGTTACCAGGGTGACAGCGACTCGGACGATGCTGATAGGCTGGCGCCCGACGTGGTGGCTGACGATTGGGCCGGTCGCAGGTTCAACTCCCCCCCCCTGGCCCCTCCCTTCAACTTTGCCGTTCCCACGAGCAGGTTGACCCTGGGGAACCCCCGGAGGGGGGCGAAGGTCGTGACCCCCCCAAGGTGAGGTCAGGCACGCCGGAGTCTCTGCCGCCATGATGTCATACTCACACTACTGGGCCTAACCTCAGCATGAGAGAGGACATGTCGGACATGTTGGACATGTCTCCATCACAATCCTAACTCTCCTATGTCCGCTTAAAGAACAATGTGTGTGTGTGTGTGTGTGTGTGTGTGTGTGTAGAATGTCCAGGCATTCTACAACGGTTGGACTATTAATGGAGAGACACTGCCCAGTCCAGACAGAGAGCCAAGCTGCTGGTCTCTCCACAACTAACCCTGCCACCTAACCAGGAGAGAGAGACTCTATTCAGTTTTCTATTGAATAGAACTGGTGGAGATCCAGGATGAGGCTGCCTAACTTCACCATGTTCAGACAAGGATGACAGTGAGGTCCCTGTAAGACGCTGATCCTGGGTCAGTTTGGAATCCTCCATCAGTGGTTAAAAGATTCACTGCGGGGACTTTCGCCTGATCCCAGGCCAGCTCTTAGAGACGGCCTCCCCACAGTGTGAGCAGCTATCTAACCTGGCCGGCTGTCTCCGGGTCAGCAGCCCCTCCCCCCCCTCCTCCTCCGCGCCCCCTCACCGCCACGCC
The DNA here is from genome assembly GCF_949987555.1 of Borostomias antarcticus. Classification (NCBI taxonomy): domain Eukaryota; kingdom Metazoa; phylum Chordata; class Actinopteri; order Stomiiformes; family Stomiidae; genus Borostomias; species Borostomias antarcticus. Next base: position 37,004 of record NW_028176521.1, read on the forward strand.
GCCCCCCTGCCGGACGCCGGGCGCCTCCTGGACGAGCTGATCCTCCAGCGGGCGCTGCGCCCGGGAGACTCCGCATCGGACTCAGACTCGGAGGGCGACGGCGTGGAGGCGGACCCGGTCTTGGACGACGTGTTCGCCAGGAGGGTGGAGCAGAGCCGGCGCCAGACCTCCATCAACCCGGACTTCCAGCGCTTCCTGCCCAAGCTCTGGACCCCCGAGGAGGAGGCCCGCGTGGGAACCATCCGCCTGGGCTCGCAGACACGCCCCTGGTACCGCAAGATGCACGGCCTCAGGTCCGTCTGGGGGGGGGGGGAGGGGCCTCGGGAGGGGGGGAGGGGCTTCAGGTCCGTCTGGGGAGAGGGGGAGGGGCCTCAGGTCCGTCTGGGGAGGGGGGAGGGGCCTATTATGGCTACTTCACTTTTCACCAGTTTCTCTTGTTCCGTTTGTGCCCAACCTTCCTCACTGCTGATCTCTCACTCCTCTTCATTTTCTTTTTCTTCCCACTGTCTTTCCATCTGTCTTTTTCTGTTTTCTCCTCTCTCCTGCACCTCACTCTCCTTCTCTCTCTCTCTTTCCCTCCTTCCCTCCCTCCCTCCTTCTGTCTCTTTCTCCTGGCTATAGCAGAAAGACCTTGGGCTCATCGGAAGATGGCTCTGGACTGTGACCTCACTTCCTGGCTCGTCACTCCTGCACCCCGCCCCCTCTCAGCTGCCTCCCCCGCCCCCCCACAGCACCCCTAAACTACCCCCCCCCCCACAGCACCCCTAAACTACCCCCCCCACCCCCCCACAGCACCCCTAAACTACCCTCCCCACCCCCCTACAGCCCCCCACCCCCCCACAACACCCCTAAACTACCCCCCCACCCCACCACCTCTGCATCCTCCTTCCTACCCCTCTATAAACTGCCCTGTATCTGCCCTCCCTGTGTGTGTGTCTTTGCTTAAAGTGTGTGTTAAAGAAACACACATCCTTGGGGCCAAAGCTCGTAGCGTCTCGCGACCAGTTGCATTCTGGGAGACTGGACGTCTGTCTGTTAGCGAACCGGCGCCTTGTGTCCAGCGATGGCAGCGTTCTCCGTGTTTACCCGGTTCAGAAAAATAATGGGATTCTGACTTTTTTTTCCTCGCTGTGTCCGAATGTTTCCCGTTGTTTCTCCAGTTAGCGGCACGCTAGCTACCAGGCAGACATTTAGTCCTTCAGTTAGTTACTGTAATCATTGACTAATCAAGCAAATGAAGTCATCTTCTCTCCCTGTAGATAACATACATTCTGTGTGTTATAAACCTTATACCTCCATCCTGCTGCACACCGCTGTTTATCTGCTTGCCTTCAATGATGAAACACTGTGACATTTACATGAGCTCATCTGAATATGATCTGTATGTGTTTGCTTATGATGTACAAAACCGGCTATGTAACTGAGACTAATAAACCAATGAGGCTGAAGTATTCGCCGTGTGTGTGATAAGTGTGTGTGTGTGATAAGTGTGTGTGTGTGTGTGTGTGTGAGGGAGAGAGGCAGCTCTCTCTCGGTCTCACCTCAGTGTGATGGGGCGTCAGACGTCAGTAGCACGTCCTGTCAGCCCGGAACAATCCGGAGCATTGTGACACGGACATGCTCTGTTCCTGTTGATACAGCTGCCTGCTGCTACTGACTAGACTGTCTAGTGTCTCTCTCTCTCTCTCTCTCTCTCTCCATCTCTCTCCCTCCATCGCTCTCTCTCTCTCCCTCCATTGCTCTCTCTCTCCCTCCATCGCTCTCTCTCTCCCTCCATCGCGCTCTCTCTCTCTCCCTCTCTCTCTCTCTCTCTGTCTCTCTCACTCTCCCCCTCCATCTCTCTCTCTCTCTCTCTCTCTCTCTCTCTCTCTCTCTCTCTCTCTCTGTCTCTGTCTCTCTCTCTCTCTCTCTCTCTCACTCTCTCCCTCCATCGCTCTCTCTCTCCCTCCATCGCGCTCTCTCTCTCTCTCTCTCTCTCCCCCCCCCCTCTCTCTCTCTCTCTCTCTCTCTCCCTCTATCGTGTGTGTATAGGTAAAACTTTATTTGTATAGCGCTCTTCACAGCACGGATGCACAGAGTTCTGCACAGGGATTAAAAACGCAGATTAAAAAAAATATAAGAAAGCAAAGTAAAAGTGCAATGACACACAAAGTGTGATGCAATACAGAGTGCAGTGCAGTAAGAGATTAATACACAGGTAAAAAGAACCACAACAACATAGAAACGACAGACGATACCAAACTCAGCAATCAGCTACTAGCAGCCAAAAGCCAGTCTGAACAGCTGCGTTCTCAACTGTTTTTTAAAAGTATTTTCTGAGGCTCTCAAGTCCTGGGGGGGTTCGTTCCAGAGCCTTGGGGCCACCGCCCCAAAAGCCCCGGTCCCCCTTGCGTTTTAAGCCTGGTCCGAGGCACCGCTAGGGGCCCCTGGTCGGATGACCTCAGCGACGGGCTGGTTGTGTGAGCGTGGATGAGGTCACGGATGGATGAGGTCACGGATGTGGTCTCTCTCTGGGTCTGCTGTATAATTGAATATTGCAGTCTTGTATTGAGTGTGACTGTGTGGTCTCTCTCTGGCCCTGTGTGGTCTCTCTCTGGTCCTGCGTGGTCTCTCTCTGGTCCTGTGTGGTCTCTCTCTGGCCCTGCAGACCTCCCCAGGTCAACCCTGGTTGGATATGGTGAGTTGTCGCCGCCCCTCCCACCTGTTTATCGCTTGATTTGATTGGCTGTTGCAGCGGTCCTGATGCTGGTGGACTTCAGGATGCTCAGATCACCGGTTCTCACGGCTTCTGGAGATCTCTGCATCCTGAATGCCTTGGAACATGTGTGTGTGTGTGTGTGTGTGTGTGTGTGTGTGTGAGTGAGCGCAGTGCCTGCCTGCTAGCTGTCTCTCCCAGTCTGCTGTCTCCCTAGCTGTGGGGCCCCTGGTCATGTCGTGTGTGGCCCCTGTACATGCTGTGTGTGTGGGGCCCCTGGTCATGATGTGTGGGTGGGGCCCCTGGTCAGGCCGTGTGTGTGGGGCCCCTGGTCATGCCGTATGGGGCCCCTGGTCCTGCTGTGTGTGTGGGGCACCTGGTCATGCCGTATGGGGCCCCTGGTCATGCTGTGTGGGGCCCCTGGTCATGCCGTGTGTTGTGCTGCTGCTGTTCTCACCTCTGTGCCGTGAACAGACAGCCCTGACGACAGGGAGAGGAGGAGGATGATGATGATGATTTCTCTTCTTCATCTCCTGCCATTAGCTCACAAATAGCTAAGCATTCTGTTGTGTCCAGATCTGTGTGTGCTGTGTATCTGTGTGTTGAATGCTGTCTGCAAGCTTGATGTGCTTGCAATGCCATTGGCTGACCAGAAGAGGGTGCAGTATCTCCATACCAATCATATTAGAGGTAAACTCGGCCATGTGACACCCCTCGAACCCCGCCCTCTCAGACCAGGAGGACTAGTTTCTCACCAGGCTCGTTTGCGGAAGCATGTCACATTGCAGAGTCTAACAAAAAAAGACCTGAACTTGTTAATTGATTAATTGCCACATCATTAACCTTCATGGTCAGTAACCCGATAATCAATATGATTTTAAAGTCTGACTCGTCTCTCTCGTCAACCTATCAGGAGCAAGTCTCTGTGTGACATCACACTGGGTCCCTCGGCCACGCCCTACACGCGCCAGGGGTCGGAGGGTGACGTCGCCATAGCGCCGTGGGCAGCTCAGGGCTACCGGCAGGAACAAGTGCCGAGGGCGCGAGCCAAGGGGAAGGACAGCGAGAACATGGCGGAGAAGTGGCAGAACGTGAGACTTTCCCCCTCCTCTGTACTCTACTCTAAAGGTCGTGATGATGATGATGATGATGATGGTAATCACTCTTCCCATTAGTCCAAAAGAACCACCGCCGCTCGATCACTACCGACTCGTTCACTCCGTGGATACGAATATGCATGAGGGTCGTTAAGCATATTCATAGCACCTCATGCATATTCATAGCACCTCATGCATATTCATATCACCGGCTGCCCCAATACTGAGGCGACTGATGGTCCCTCCAAACACGTCCCGGAGGACGCCGCCAACACAGAGAATACTAATGTGGAACATTATGCGTCGCAGAAGCATTTTTCAGACCAAAACACCCGTAAGACGAGGCCAATAAAATGTGCCAGTGACATCACTTCCCTGCTGGCGGTCAAGGGAGAGGTTTGATAGGCTGTCGGTCAAGGGAGAGATTTGACCTTTTGTGTGTGTGTGTGTGTGTGTGCGTGTGTGTGCGTGTGTGTGTGTGCGTGTGTGTGCGTGTGTGTGTGCGTGTGCGTGTGTGTGTGTGTGTGTGTGTGTGTCAGGCATTGACCATGTGGAAGAACCGTCGCAGGACCACGACCTCTGACCTGCGCAGGAAGATGCAGGAGAGAGAGCCGATTGGCCAGCTGGCCAGCCCCACGGAGACTGGGTCGCTAGGGGAACCGCAGGACAGGAAGTACGTAACACACACACACACACACAGACACACACACACACACACACACACACACACACACACACACACAGACACACACACACACACACACACACACAGACACACACACACACAGACACACACACACACACACACACTCTTTAACGCAACGTTGTCCTTTAGTTTAATGGAATTAATTAATTTACAAGTTTGTTTGATATTGTGTAGTATGATTTGAGTGTGTGTGTCTATGGATACCCCTGTGTGTGTGTGTGTGTGTGTGTGTGTGTGTGTGTGTTTGCGTGTGCTTGGCTCACACCAGGTTGAATACCAGCTGGTGTGTGTGTATTCATGTGTGACGAGGGACTAGTAATCCGACCCTCATCTCCACTCCTCCCATCTCTTTTCTTCTCCTCTATCCACTCCTCCCTCTCTTTCATCCCTCCCTCCTCCAGGGACCATCAGCCTCCCGGCGACCCGCCCCCTGACCCCTCCTCCGCCCGGCAGCGACCTCACACGCGAGCTGTGTTGTCCCGCAGCCGCAGCGTCGCCACCGAGAGTTCCCATCAGCCCCTCCAGGCCCAGCGCTCCCCGAGCGCCGCCATGCCCGCCACGCGGACCCCGTCCCTGGGGGAGAGGAGCCACGCCGCGCCCCTGGCCCCGGACCGGCTCGGGGAGGCCACTACTCCCACGCCGGACTCTCCGTTCTCCTCCCTGACCCAGAACCAGGCCGGGGCGATGGCCGCGCCCGGACCGTACTGGACGCTGGCCGCTCTGCCGGACCCGACCCGAACCACGCCCAACGGGTCCGTTCCTGCCCTCTCCAATAGGACCGCCTCCAACAACCTGACCACTCCTCTGGACCAGCTGGTAGACCGGGCCGAGGTGGACCGCCTTCCTGATGCGTTCCCCGAGACCCTCCAGAACCAGGCCCAGGGCCCCGAGACCCTCCAGAACCAGGCCCAGGGCCCTGAGACCCTCCAGAACCAGGCCCAGTGCCCAGAGACCCTCCAGAACCAGGCCCAGGGCCCCGAGACCCTCCAGAACCAGGCCCAGGGCCCCGGGGGAGAGGCCGAGCCCAGGGAGGAGCAGCGGGAGCCGGGCGCGGGTCAGCAGGACGCCGGCCTCTACAGGTACAGCTCCAGGACCGGCGCCGGGGCGGCCAGGGTGTCCGCCACCCTCCCCAGGGGGTACCGGAGGTCAGAGGGCAGCGCGCGTCTCTCCGTGGTCATCACTGCCCAGCCCTTCGGAGCCAAACACTCCAGAGTGGCCTCGCTGCCCCGGCTCTTCAACGTGAGTCAGAACAACTAGGCTGTGTGTGTGTGTGTGTGTGTGTGTGTGTGTGTGTGTGTGTGTGTGTGTGTCTGAGGGAACTAAGCTGTGTGTGTGGTGTGGTGTGTGTGTGGTGTGTGTGATGTGTGTCTGTGTGTGTGTTATGATATTAAGTGTGTGCTGCTTACCCAGACCATGTGCCTCTCTTTACAAACAACAACAAACATCTTTATTCATCACACGGTGAGACACACACACATCACACGGTGAGACACACACACACACACAGTGTAGGTGGCGAAACACACACACACTTGTACTGTCCTACTGTACACACCTGCCCACTAGTCTACTTCCCTAAATGCTAACAACCTGCTAGTGTACTCTCCCCTGTCCACTAGGCTACTTCCCTAAATGCTAACAACCTGCTAGTGTACTCTCCCCTGTCCACTAGGCTACTTCCCTAAATGCTAACAACCTGCTAGTGTACTCTCCCCTGTCCACTAGGCTACTTCCCTAAATGCTAACAACCTGCTAGTGTACTCTCCCCTGTCCACTAGGCTACTTCCCTAAATGCTAACAGCCTGCTAGTGTACTCTCCCCTGTCCACTTCCCTAAACACTAACTGTGTCTTCTACATATCACCTGACCACCTGCTACTTACTTGTACATCCACCAAGCTTTGCGCGCGTGTGTGTGTGTGTGTGTGCGTGTGTCTGTGTGTCTGTGTGTGACACGCCTGCCATCGGCCAACAGGAGCATGTGTTACATTATTCATAATGGATGCAAGATGAGTAGGGAAGGGGGGGTAACAGACTCCAGACGCACATGCACACGTTTCCCTGGTTCCCTGGCCAATAGTCGTCCCTCCAATAGTCGTCTCTCCAATAGTCGTCCCTCCAATAATAGTCCCTCCAATAGTCATCCCTCCAATAGTCGTCCCTCCAATAGTCGTCCCTCCAATAGTCGTCCCTCCAATAGTCATCCCTCCAATAGTCGTCCCTCCAATAGTCGTCCCTCCAATAGTCGTCTCTCCAATAGTCGTCCCTCCAATAATAGTCCCTCCAATAGTCATCCCTCCAATAGTCATCCCTCCAATAATAGTCCCTCCAATAGTCATCCCTCCAATAATAGTCCCTCCAATAGTCGTCCCTCCAATAGTCATCCCTCCAATAGTCATCCCTCCAATAATAGTCCCTCCAATAGTCATCCCTCCAATAGTCGTCCCTCCAATAGTCGTCCCTCCAATAGTCGTCCCTCCAATAGTCATCCCTCCAATAGTCATCCCTCCAATAATAGTCCCTCCAATAGTCGTCCCTCCAATAGTCATCCCTCCAATAGTCATCCCTCCAATAATAGTCCCTCCAATAGTCATCCCTCCAATAGTCGTCCCTCCAATAGTCGTCCCTCCAATAGTCGTCCCTCCAATAGTCGTCCCTCCAATAGTAGTCTCTCCAATAGTCGTCCCTCCAATAGTCGTCCCTCCAATAGTAGTCCCTCCAATAGTCGTCCCCCAATAGTCGTCCCTCCAATAGTCGTCCCTCCAATAGTCGTCCCTCAAATAGTCGTCCCTCCAATAGTCGTCCCTCCAATAGTCGTCTCTCCAATAGTCGTCCCTCCAATAGTCGTCCCTCCAATAGTCGTCTCTCCAATAGTCGTCCCTCAAATAGTCGTCCCTCCAATAGTCGTCCCTCCAATAGTCGTCTCTCCAATAGTCGTCCCTCCAATAGTCGTCCCTCAAATAGTCGTCCCTCCAATAGTCATCCCTCCAATAGTCGTCTCTCCAATAGTCGTCCCTCCAATAGTCGTCCCCCAATAGTAGTCCCTCCAATAGTCGTCCCCCAATAGTCGTCCCTCCAATAGTCGTCTCTCCAATAGTCGTCCCTCCAATAGTCGTCCCCCAATAGTCATCCCTCCAATAGTCGTCCCTCCAATAGTCGTCTGTCCTCTTGTGTGCAGGTGGAGGATCATAAGTCCATCCTGTTGAACGAAGAGAGAGGCCGACCCCTGACCCCTGCGACACCCTCGCACCTCAGACAGCTCAAAGGTCAGTCCTGGCCAGGGCCCTACCAGGAGGAGCAAGAGGAGGAGGAGGAGGAGGGGAGGAAGAGTGTGACCTCCACCCACCAAACCAGCGGCTCCCGGCCCCTGGACCCCCACCCGTACCCCCAGGGCCGGTCCCAGACCCTCCCTCGCTCCCAGCCTCGGGTCCAAGCCTTCCCCAAGACTCACGCCCCGGCCCAGATACAGACCAACCACAAGCCCCAGTCCTATCACCAGACCCAATCCTACTCACCCCTCCAGACCCAGTCCTACTCACCCCTCCAGACCCAGACCCAGACCTACTCACCCCTCCAGACCCAGACCCAGTCCTACTCACCCCTGCAGGCCCAGACCCAGGCCTACTCACCCCTCCAGGCCCAGTCCTACTCACCCCTCCAGACCCAGACCCAGTCCTACTCACCCCTGCAGGCCCAGACCCAGGCCTACTCACCCCTCCAGGCCCAGGCCCAGTCCTACTCACCCCTCCAGACCCAGGCCCAGACCCAGACCTACTCACCCCTCCAGACCCAGGCTGGAGGCAGTCCTGCTCTGACTGGACCTGCCCCTCCCAGCTGTGGACCAGGAGACCTCTACTCACAGGTGAGCTGGACCTCTCAAGCACACATTCCTGGTTCCTTTATTCAGCTTTCAGGTCAGGGCGTGTGTGTACGTGTGTGTGCGCGTGCGAGCGTGTGCGTGCCTGTGTGTGTACGTGTGAGAGAGATTCTTACATCAGCGTGTCAGAGGGCTTTAGTTTCCGTCAGGAAGTGTGGGATACCAGATCGGCAGGTGTCACCTTCACCTGTGTGTGTGTGTGTGTGTGTGTGTGTGTGTGTGTGTGTGTGTGTCCCAGGTGTGTCACAGTGACATGAGGGTGAGTCTGAGTCTGAAGCCCAACAGCAGACCTGACTTCGGCTTCCAGACCCACTGGGATTCTACCGGAGCGAGAGTACGAGTGGTCTGCCCAGGTAAGACTGACCCCTCTACCCAGGTAAGACTGACCCCTCTACCCAGGTACGACTGACCCCTCTACCCAGGTACGACTGACCCCTCTACCTACCTGAGAGTGCGAGCGGTCTGCCCAGGTAAGACTGACCCCTCTACCCAGGTACGACTGACCCCTCTACCCAGGTACGACTGACCCCTCTACCCAGGTAAGACTGACCCCTCTACCCAGGTACGACTGACCCCTCTACCCACCTGAGAGTGCTCTACCCAGGTACGACTGACCCCTCTACCCAGGTAAGACTGACCCCTCTACCCAGGTAAGACTGACCCCTCTACCCAGGTACGACTGACCCCTCTACCCAGGTAAGACTGACCCCTCTACCCAGGTACGACTGACCCCTCTACCCAGGTAAGACTGACCCCTCTACCCAGGTAAGACTGACCCCTCTACCCAGGTAAGACTGACCCCTCTACCCAGGTAAGACTGACCCCTCTACCTACCTGAGAGTCTGAGCGGTCTGCCCAGGTAAGACTGACCCCTCTACCCAGGTACGACTGACCCCTCTACCCAGGTACGACTGACCCCTCTACCCAGGTACGACTGACCCCTCTACCCAGGTAAGACTGACCCCTCTACCCAGGTACGACTGACCCCTCTACCCAGGTAAGACTGACCCCTCTACCCAGGTAAGACTGACCCCTCTACCCAGGTACGTCTGACCCCTCTACCCAGGTACGACTGACCCCTCTACCCAGGTACGACTGACCCCTCTACCCACCTGACGGAGAAGGGGGTGGTGGGGGGAAGGATTTAGGGGGGTGCTCACTTCCTCTTATCTTAAGTGGAAAAATAAGATTCCTTTTCAGAAATAGGTCCTGTTTTCTCACCGTTAGCAAGAAAATCATTGTACAGTCAGCAGCATGACCTGTCTTGTGATGTTCTGTCTGCCTCGCCCACTTCTCTGAAACCTCGCGATGCAGACGTTCATAACGTTTTATTACTGTTCATAATACTCAGCGTTTTATTACTGTTCATAATACTCGCGTTTTATTACTGTTCATAATACTCAGCGTTTTATTACTGTTCATAATACTCAGCGTTTTATTACTGTTCATAACGCTCATCGTTTTGTTACTGCTGATGCGTTTCTCACTAATCTCTCTGTTCTGTGTAGCAGAGTGGGATGGACGTCCCTTTGTCATTTGAAGAGAACAACATTGTCTTTTTTTTATGGAACGCTGCCGTTATATTTGTCCGTACTTTTGAGTTTTAGAGACACGGAAAACCAAACTAGGTCACGTACAGTATAAGGCTGAACGGATCTCGGTGTTTCCAACGCAGGAAAGTCTGTCTTCAGCTTATTCAGACGCGGAACAGCAGAACTCCCTAAAACTGGACCGTCTCTCCGGAGAGGTTCAAGGTTCTGGTAGAACGTGTCCATGTGGTCTGTTTCTCTGTTTCTTTCGTGTTTATCATAGTTTTGATTTTGTTGTTTTGTCGTATCGTGTCCCTATTTTGTATGTGTTGTTATTGTAATCAGGGTGGCGTTGAAACAGAGAACATGCTCTTAATTGTCACCTATGGGACTAAGGGTCATGAATGTTTGAACAGGGAGATGTGAGAGGTATGACTTACCCAGACTGCACCACACTCCGCACCAGGGTTCGGATCAAAACACTGACCTAGTCTGGGGCTCAGGGATCACCTATCTCCCCCCCCCCCCCCCCCAGGCAGTCCAGCAGACCAGTGCCAGCTGCGTGCGGGGGATGAGATCGTGGCAGTGGGAGGG
>NW_028176521.1:52500-60986 GCF_949987555.1 Borostomias antarcticus
TGCTCTGCTCGGCTCGGCTCTGTCCTGTCCTGCTCTGTCCTGGACTGTGCTGCCTCCACCCTGCTGCTCTGCTCTGCTCTGTCCTGCTCTGCGCTACCGCCACCCTGCTGCTCTGCTCTGCTCTGTCCTGGACTGCGCTGCCTCCACCATGCTGCTCTGCTCTGCTCTGTGCTGCTCTGTCCTGGACTGCGCTGCCTCCACCCTGCTGCTCTGCTCTGCTCTGTGCTGCTCTGTCCTGGACTGCGCTACCTCCACCCTGCTGCTCTGCTCTGTCCTCCTCTGCGCTGCCTCCACCCTGCTGCTCTGCTCTGCTCTGTCCTCCTCTGCGCTGCCTCCACCCTGCTGCTCTGCTCTGTCCTGGACTGCGCTGCCTCCACCCTGCTGCTCTGCTCTGCTCTGTCCTGCGCTGCCTCCACCCTGCTGCTCTGCTCTGTCCTGCTCTGCGCTGCCTCCACCCTGCTGCTCTGCTCTGCTCTGTCCTGCTCTGCGCTGCCTCCACCCTGCTGCTCTGCTCTGCTCTGTCCTGCGCTGCCTCCACCCTGCTGTTCTGCTCTGCTCTGTCCTGCGCTGCCTCCACCCTGCTGCTCTGTTCTGCTCTGCTCTGTCCTGCTCTGTTCTGCTCTGCTCTGTCCTGCTCTGTTCTGCTCTGTCCTGGACTGCGCTGCCTCCACCATGCTGCTGGTCGTCAGGTCTGGAGGATCCTACGGCTTCACCCAGCTCTCCGCCTCCGTCAGGTCAGTAGCCCTGCTGGGCGTGTGCCCTTCATGCTGTTTACCTGCTTGTTTACCTTTGTTTGTTTGTTTGTTTGTTTGTTTGTAAAGACTGATGAATCCTTTCTTTGTGGCATTTCAGGACAAAGTCAAAGTCCACCCCAGCGCTGCATAAACAGGAGATGAGAGGTCAGCGAGAACACACACACACACACACACACACACACACACACACACACACACACACACACACAATTACTATTTCCGCTACTCTCCATTACATTCATAATGACGGGACGAGGTTTTAAGGCTTTTTGAAGGACCAGAGTTTCTCTGTGTGACTCTGACCTCTCATTGGCTACCTCCTGACATCCCTGGCCTGTGGTTGGTCGGCGGCAGGTGTGGGGCGGGAGCCGGCGGGGAAGAGGGGCATGTCCCAGGTGACCGTGTCCCAGGTGGAGGTGGAGAGGCAGCGGATCCTGGAGGAGATGAGGAAGAGGACGCAGCTCCTCACGGACAACAGCTGGATCCGCCAGCGCAGCGCCAGCACCAGCGCCTACAAAGAGCCCCTCTACGTAGGGGTGCCTCTGAAGAGGTAGGGGGAGTGTGTGCGTGCGTGCGTGCGTGTGTGTGTGTGTGTGTGTGTGTGGGGGGGCCAGATGTCCCCACAAGGACAGTAAAACAAGAAAAACTGGTTCTTGTGGGGACATTTTGATGGGCCCCATAAGGTTAGGGTTCATTTTAGGGTCAAACTTTAGGGTTTAGGGTTACAATTAGGGTTAGGGGTCAAAGGTTATGTTTAGGGTTTAGGTTTAAGGGTTTTCTGCGGTTATAGGTTTAGTGTTAAGGTTAGGTTTAAGGGTAGGGTTAGGGGTCAAGGGCTATGTTTAGGGTTAGGTTTACATTTTCTGGCTACGGTTAGGTTTAGGGGGCCCCACAAGGATATACATGCGTGAGTGTGTGTGTGTGTGTGGGAGATAGATGGGGAGTCAGTGTTCATTGGTTGCTGGATGATTTTTAAATGACTGACCTTTCAGTGAGTCATAGAACTGTCCTCGTTTCCATAGATACGAGTCTCTGGACAACCTCCCCACCACCACTTCCTCGGCCAATCAGGGCCGGCCTCACTCCGCTGCCGGTTACACCGTCCCCAGCAGAAGTGCTGCCTCGCGCTACAGTCTGGGGGCGGGGCTGTCGTCCTGGCCCCACCCCTCCGTCGCCGCCCCCGCCCCTGGAGAGGAGCCTGCTGGCCAATCACGACCCAGCTCTCAGCAGCACGGCAGGTCTGGCCCAATCAGAGCTTATGATGCATGTGTTTGTGTCTGTGTTTCTGTAAATCCTCCCTGTGCATGTGTGTGTGCTGTGTGTGTGTCCCTGTGTGCTGTCCCCCTGACGTGCGCCCCCTGGCTGCAGGTTGGTGAGTGGCAGGCGAGTGTGCTGTGTGTGTGAGCTGGCCCTGGGCAGGGGGGCAGCCATGGTCATCGAGGCCCTGGCGCTCTGCTTCCATCTGGCCTGCTTTCAGGTGAGAGGCCTCAGGTCTGGATCCCCTTGTCCTGGGTCTGGGTCTGGGTCTGGGTCTGGGGTCTGGGTCTGGATCCTGGGTCTGGGTCCTGGGTCTGGGGTCTGGGGTCTGGGTCTGGGTTCTGGTCTAGGTCTGTTTAATCACTCCTCATCACAGCACCTCCTCCTCTTCATCACAGAACCTCCTCTTCATCACAGCACCTCCTCCTCTTCATCACAGCACCTCCTCCTCTTCAGACTAACTGGACACCCCCAATCCCTTCATAGGATCATTCTAGCAGCAGACTGGCATCACCTGGCTTCTTCCTGAGTTCCCTTATGTTCCTCCTTCCTGCTCCTCACTCCTCCCTACTCCTCTTCTGGCCTCCTTCCTGCTCCTCTCTCCTGGCCTGGTGTTGTAAAGGCTGCAGATGTCTGAAGATGAACACGGCTCTGCTCACACTAGGCTGCTTGGGACTCTCACTAGCTGCTTTAAGCCTCATTTATACTTCCAGTTCCAGCATCAGCCTCTGGGTCTTCTCCTAGATGACTGGGCCTTGGTGGAGAGCCTGCTGATCTGACCTGGGACCAGTGGCTGGTTGGTTCATGTTTAAAAACCTTAGACTGACTCCTCTCCTCTCCTCTCCTCTCCTCTCCTCTCCTCTCCTCTCCTCTCCTCTCCTCTCCTCTCCTCTCCTCTCCTCTCCTCTCCTCTCCTCTCCTCTCCTCTCCTCAGTGTGTTGGCTGCGGCAGAGCTCTGGGAGGGTCAGAGGTCGGTGTTCAGGTCAGGATCAAAGACAGGAAGCCCTACTGTGACCCCTGCTACATCCGAATCAAAGGTGTGTATTGTGTCTCTCTCTCTTACCCTCACTCCTCTCCTCACTGTCTCTCCACTGTCTCTTTCTTATCCTCTTTCTCTCTACCGTATGTCCCTTTCTCCATCTCTCTCCTTCTCTCAGATCTCTCTCAGATCTCTCTCACCTCTCTCTCTCCCTCTCTCTTTCTCAGTCTCTCTCTCTCTCTCTTATTCTCTTTGTTTGTTTCACCTTTCCAGCCGGACCTGCCCCCTCCCTGTGACCAGAATGCATTGCAGCAGATTGGGAAAGAAACGCCACTCTACCACACGACTGTGAAGTCCGTGAGCAGGGCCACAGAAAGACCACACGAGGACCACACTAGCCCGTGGTCAAACTCTGCTTAATATAGGACCATGTCTCAAGACATGGCTGACTAACCTGCTGTTTCCTTGTTGTTAACACCCTGATCCGGGTTGTGAAACAGCGGCACACCGCGCCAGCTAACTACTGTAGCTCTGAGCTAACTACTGTAGCTCTGAGCTAACTACTGTAGCTATGAGCTAACTACTGTAGCTCTGAGCTAACTACTGTAGCTCTGAGCTAACTACTGTAGCTCTGAGCTAACTACTGTAGCTCTCAGCTAACCACTGTAGCTCTGAGCTAACTACTGAGCTAACTACTGTAGCTCTGAGCTAACTACTGTAGCTCTGAGCTAACTACTGTAGCTCTCAGCTAACTACTGTAGCTCTGAGCTAACTACTGTAGCTCTGAGCTAACTACTGTAGCTCTGAGCTAACTACTGTAGCTCTGTGCTAACTGCTGTGTGACCCTGTTTCAGCTCATGTAGTTACGGACATTTTAGTCAAATGAATGACTCGGGTTAGAAATTATAGTTTTTCTTTTGTGTACATCATGTTTCCAGCTAGTTTCATTGAAGTTAATATATTGAATGTAAATGTAATTTCTTGTAATCTTTTTCTTTCTTGTCTTCTTCTTAGTTTCTTTGTAATTTTGTCATTTCCTTTGAGAGCTGTACTTGAGTAGCTGTATACACTAGGCACATTCTAACTGGTGAAAAACAACACTTCGTTATTAGTCACTGAAGACACGGGGTGGATTATGGGTACTGGGGTGATGGATTATGGGTACTGGGGTGATATGTAGGTAGGTATTTGGCTCAGAGGGAGGGCATCTTTACTAAGGAACTGATATTACATTGATTTAATGTTTGTAAATAAAGATGACTTATCTTGAATTGTCCTGTGGTTCTCTCAGTATTAATCCGTGAGGAAGGAGTAGAATTGGAAGCACGGCTCTCAGACCGTCTCCTCGTGTCCAAGAGGGGGCAGTATAGCCACCAGACAGTAGTTCAACTGGTCTTATGAAGATTGTTTCTTTTTTCATCTCTCTAAAATTCTCTCCCTCTTCAACATGTTTGATCTGTGTTTATTTTAACTTGAGAGAGTTCAGGCTCTTTTCTAAATGCAGAATTATATTTGAGACCTCCCACTGTTACATCTACCCCCCCCCCCCCTCCTCATCCCCCTGATCCACAAACACAGCCCCCCCCCCCCATCCCCCTTACCCCCAAACACAGCCCCCCCCCCCCCCCATCCCCCTTACCCCCAAACACAGCCCCCCCCCCCCCCCATCTCCCTTACCCCCAAACACAGCCCCCCCCCCCCATCTCCCTTACCCACAAACACAGCCCCCCCTCCTCATCCCCCTTACCCCCAAACACAGCCCCCCCCCCATCTCCCTTACCCACAAACACAGCCCCCCCTCCTCATCCCCCTTACCCCCAAACACAGCCCCCCCCCCATCTCCCTTACCCACAAACACAGCCCCCCCCCCCCATCCCCCTTACCCCCAAACACAGCCCCCCCCCCCCCCCCATCTCCCTTACCCCCAAACACAGCCCCCCCCCCCCCATCTCCCTTACCCCCAAACACAGCCCCCCCGTCCCCTCCCCCCCCTTACCCCCAAACACAGCCCCCCCCCATCTCCCTTACCCCCAAACACAGCCCCCCCTCCTCATCCCCCTTACCCACAAACACAGCCCCCCCCTCATCTCCCTTACCCACAAACACAGCCCCCCCACCCCCTCCCCCCCCTTACCCCAAAACACAGCCCCCCCGCCCCCCCCCATCTCCCTTACCCCCAAACACAGCCCCCCCCCCCATCTCCCTTACCCCCAAACATAGCCCCCCCCCGCTCATCCCCCTTACCCACAAACACAGCCCCCCCCCCCCCCATCTCCCTTACCCCCAAACACAGCCGTTCACTAAAGAGGGGGCATGAGAAACGTAACCAGGGGGTTACAGGGATCCCATGCCCCGCTCTCTCTCTCTCTCTCTCTCTCTCTCTCTCACACACACAGTACCCCCCCCCCCACACTAGCCACAATATACAGCATGGACAGACTGAGATGGAACATACTAGCCACAGTATACAGTATGGACAGACTGAGATGGGAACATACTAGCCACAGTATACAGCATGGCCTCTGGTTGCACTACAGGAGTAGACTAGCACAGCTAAGGAGCTAAGACCTCCACAAGGAGATGGTTATTAAAAATAAAATAAAAAAAACAAGGCTGCTTAAAGAAGAACTGAAGAATTCTCAGGGGATGAAGACAGCAGAGTGGGCACAGAGGCTGGAATGTTGTTTGTTTTTGAAGCAAATGACATCTATGGATGAGGAGAAGAGATCTGTGTTGAGCGTTTGTGGAGAGCTACGCTCGCGTGTAGCTCCATGCTGGCCTCAAGTGACATATAAGGAACTACTTGATTGTGTGCAACGTTCAACCCCCAAAAACCTCTGAAATTATGCAACGTTTTCATTTTCACAACTGCAAGCAACAGTCTGGCCAGATCGGTTTCCAGTTCTATTACTGAGGAGAAGTTCAGTGCGTTCATCAACAAAATGCCATTCAGGATGGTGGTGGATTCTGGTTCAGCTTGTTCGTGCGGAGGTTGAGTATCAAACATTCAAAGCCACACTTCAACTCTTCGTGGTAGGAGGGCAAGGAGCCGACCTGCTGGAGAGAGACTGGTTTGATGCTCCAGGTATTGAAGTGACAGGAGTGCATGCAGTCCAGCAATAACACAGACTCTGGAGGAGGCGCACAGGGAGGTGTTAGGGGTCTGTTGAGGTCACATATCTCCTTGGCAGTGGATCCAGCAGTGGCACCTATGTTTCTCACGGTGCACCCTGTCCCCTTTGCCTTGTGGATGATGTTAGTGGATGATGCTTTGGATGGAGCAAGATGTCTTGGTTCCAGTGACGCATTCTAGGTGAGCCACGCCCATTGAGCCAATCACAAAAATGAGGAGCCCACGGATCTCTGGGGAAGACAGATGTACTTGTTAACACCTGTGCTACCAGATGTTTATCCTTTACCAATGGTGACAAGAGTTCTTCTCATCGTTGGCTGGAGGGCTACTGGTCACCAAACTGAACCTCAAGCACGCTTACCAACAGCTGGGCCTGGAGGACAAGTAATCCGAGCTTCTGACGGCGATCAAGACACACAGGGGACTTTTACTGGCTGCAAGGCTGCAATTTGGAGTGTTAGAATATTCCAGAGGTTCGTGGAAACCCTGTTGGTTGGGAACCCGGGTGTGCGGCCAGATCTAGAGGATATCGTCATCACCAGGAGGACTCCCGAGAGACAGACAGACAGACAGACAGACAGACAGGCAGGCAGACAGACAGACAGACAGACAGACAGACAGACAGACAGACAGGCAGACAGACTGACTGACTGACTGACTGACTGACTGACTAACTGACTCTCTCTTTCGTGTCTTTGAAGCTGGTTGGTTATATGACAGTTTCCCATGTCCTACTGACAGACAGACAGACAGGAAGTGCTGCCCCGGGTATCAGAGCAGAAGTGGAACTCCGGTTGCCAAAGGAGAAATGTGTGTTTGCTGCATCGGCAGTGAAGTTCCTAGTTTTCCAGGTTGACAAAGATGGAGTTGACCCCATAACGGAGAAGGTTGAAGCCATCGGAAATGCGCCAACATCCCCAGACAAAGACATACAGCACAGTAGCTACAGGCGTTTCTAGGGACTGCTGAACTTGTTTCCTAAAAGACAAAGCTGCAGTCATGCAGATGCTGCATCAGCTACTACAGTATTCACAGCAACCTGAAACTGAACCCCAGTCCGTGATACCGCCAACAGACGGGCCGAAGAGCAGCTTCAGGCCCACAAAGTTCTGATCCACAACGAGGAACAGAAGCCCTTGGTTCTGGTTTGTGATGCCTCTCTGTATCGGGGTTCTACTGAGCCACGTGGAACCAGATGTCCGTGAAGAACCCAAACATTTTACCTTGAGAAGTTTCTTATCGAGCGAACGTTCCAACGCACAGATCGACAAAGAGGAACTAGCTGGATGTGAGTTTCCCACCAGTAAAGAGTTAATGGTCTTTGTTCGACCTCATGATCAGAGTCTGCAGACATGACTCACACACTGTAACCTGAAGGCTTGGCAGGACGGCTTGGCAGGACAGAGAGGATGTTGGGTAATTTAGGGAAGAGAAACAAGCCGCACACAACACAGTCGGTAATACATGTACTGCGTTTACCTCAGGGGGGGTTGGTTGTCTCTCAACTTGTTAATGGACTATATTATGCACAACTCCAGTACTTCCTGAAATTAGACATGCTTCTCTATTTTATTTTTTTTCCGGGAAGAATTTTTACAGCTCACTTATCTGACCCCTGGGTGATACTGTTTTTTTGCTTCCCTCTGGAATATGTAGAGAGTGGGTCGTATGCCCACCTCCCTTGTTCTCTGTAAAGCGCATTGTGTTGCCTCTGGGTATGAATGAATGAATGCGAGTATTGAGAAATTGAGCGATAGTTTCTGGAAACATTTAAACGATTGAGGAAAAACTGTTAGATGTTTATTCTTTGTGGTAACAAGACACTTAAACATGTTTACTGTACATTAAGTTGCTTTATTTAGCCATTTTTCACAAATCCCTGACCCCTGACCTCTTGTTTTATTGGTCCCTGGTGTTAGTGGGCGGGGACTGTGGACCTTGTCATAGAAATGGTAGTTTTCACCACCTCACCACCTCCCTCAACCTTTCACATAGCTGTGCTAATACAGGATGACCTCTCCAGGAGGTCAACACACCTAGACGTTGTCTGCTCCAGAATAACCATCCTTTGTCCCATTGTCCCTGCAAGAATTACCGCCTTTTCTCATGTGTCTGTATTCTCGACCACTGTTGATGACGCCTGCCATTTAATATGACGTGTACAATGGGTTAGCCAATCACATCCCTGGAAGCGCCATACCTGTGTATTGCTTGAATATAAGGCAGCGCAAGACCAGACTGGGGCACTTCTGCTGGATACCACTCATGTGCGTTGTCCTGAAGTCCTTGCGCTCGTATGTTTTCTCAATAAACCAGACTTAACCTCTTTGAGCGAATCTTGGCAAATCCTTTTTGACTAGAT
>NW_028176521.1:66186-68686 GCF_949987555.1 Borostomias antarcticus
ATGTGGCTCAGGGATTGGAGGACCAGGACGGGCTTGTAGCGCAGGTAGTCTGTCAGCAGGAAGACAGGGACCAGGACCGCCATGTAGGAATAGGACAGGACAGGGTTGATCTCATTGGTCACCTGCAGGAGGGGGGAGGGGTTAATGTGGAGGACGCTGAATAAGTTCCTTACATGTGTTTAGAGGCTACAAAATCATAGACTTGAATTCTCCTTTAAGTCTAGAGAGACATTGCCCATAGATGGTTCATTTTAACCTCGGACTAATGCTGTGTTCACACCGGGCGCGGCGAGAAAATTCACGCCGCCCAGTTCGCCCCCAATCTCGCCGCGGGATCAATGGGTCGCCACGCGAATCCGCCGCAGAAAGTTCTAAAAATTTGAACTTTTGCGAACGTTGCCGCGTTCTGCGATTCTCGCCATCCGTGCCGCCCGCCGCCCAGTTCGCGCAAATTGTATTGACTTTCTATGTAAACTCGCCGCGCCGCAGGAAAAATGTGCACCCGGTGTGAACACAGCATTAGACTATGTGTTAAAAAAGTACTAGAAAGGAAAAAAGTCTTGACTAATCTCACCTACCCCCTGCTGTGGATAGTTACCCAACAACCCTATCTCACCAGACATGTTTTTCAAGCCAATACGATCACTCACACACTGCTACATAAGCCTAGTCCACGGACCAGTCTGATAAGCCTGCCACTGACCCATTTAGCAGGAATTTGAACTTTGAACTTTGAACCCCCCAGGCAGTCATGAGAGCTTGGCGGTTGCAGAAGAAGGAGCTCACAGAAAATCGCACTCTGTGTGTGTGTGTGTGTGTGTGTGTGTGTGTGTGTGTGTGTGTGTGTGTGTGTGTGTGTGTGTGTGTGTGTGTGTGTGTGCGAGAGAGAGGGAAAGACTAAAGATTAAACGCCACCTGACTAAAAGTGTGTCAAAGTGACCCAGTATAAGTAAATATTAACACAGAAGTACAGTACTGAGTGTCAACTGTTGGTTTTGTTACACCTTTAGCATATTTAGATACACACACACACACACACACACACACACACACACACACACACACACACACCTGCTGCATGGTGAAGTTCTTCTCGTGGCTCAGCAGGTAGGGAGTGATGAAGGGTTCTCCTGGTTTCAGCTGCACCATGAACCCGTAGAAGCAGAGGAACACCACGGACCACTGCAGCGCCCCCGGCTGCTTCCCCTGCTCCTCCGCGGGGGGGGCGGGCTCCAGGGGGGGGGCAGCCCCCTCCAGATCTGGGTCGCCCCCATCTGGACCTCCAGATATGGGCTCCTTCGACTCAGGCATCGCCTCCTCCTCCGCCTGGTCCCCACCAGCTAGGGAATCATGGTCCACCATTGTGTGTGTGTGTGTGTGTGTGTGTGTGTGTGTGTGTGTGTGTGTGTGTGTGTTAGTATGACTCCTCGATCCCCTTGCAGGCTGGGCTAGCTCTTACTGTGACCATATACAGCTATTCTGTAGTGTAAAAAATATGTTGACTGAGCAGGGAAATGAGAAGAGAATGAAATGTCCACTGTATCATGGGTCAACTCTGGCGTCATGCAGCCGTTTTGCATGTAAGAGACAATGTCGGCCTTTGGTTCATTCCGCTGGCTTGGCAATGTTTGAAAGCCCGCTAGCTGACAGCTGTATCCACAGTCATTGTGATCCTGTAACAGATAACAATGTTGGGAGTTAGTCGGACATTTGCTATACATCCGAGTTCAAAACATACTTAACACATTTTTTTTCTATGTAGAGAAAGTACCATATAATAACTCTGAATTTAGCATAAGTCTGAACTTACTCAAGTCTAATGTGCAACAAACTGTTTGTAGTTAATGTTGATTGTAAACAACATTTATTTTTTACGCAATAGGTTCTGTGCACCAGCTCCACTACTTGAAAGTCACTTGGCATCTTTATTTCCTGTCCTATATGATTGGATTAAGTGATTAATCTGCAGCACACCTGATTAATCACTTAATCCAATCAAATAAGACAGGAAATAAAGTTGCCAAGTGACTTTCAGGAAGTAGTGGAGCACAGAGCTCATCTTAATGATCGGCTAGGCACCGGCATGACACCCACGAGATGTCCCCTTGCCTCGTCCCAAGTTTGGACCACACTATATGGTGTGGTACCTTGACACACACATGTACATGCACAGGCAGATGCCTACTGTACACACACACACACACATATATATATATATATAAATACACATACACACACAGATGCACACACAGATGCATACTGCACACACATACAGGCAGATGCACGCACGCACGCACGCACGCACACACACACACACACACACGCACGCACACACACACACACACACACACACACACACACACACACACACACACACACACACACGCCTATCTAGCTAGTTTCACATGCAGTTTAAAACCTACATTTTTATTAAGTTAGACTAGACAGCTCACTGAAAAATAGTGACTTAGAGAAGTCACAAGGATGTTAAATACAAGCT
>NW_028176521.1:83686-85078 GCF_949987555.1 Borostomias antarcticus
CTCCTCTACCCTCCTCTACCCTGCTCTACCTCCTCTACCCTGCTCTACCCTGCTCTACCCTCCTCTACCCTCCTCTACCCTGGTCTACCCTCCTCTACCCTGCTCTACCCTCCTCTACCCTCCTCTACCCTCCTCTACCCTGGTCTACCCTCCTCTACCTGCTCTACCCTCCTCTACCCTCCTCTACCCTGCTCTACCCTCCTCTACCCTGCTCTACCCTGCTCTACCCTCCTCTACCCTCCTCTACCCTCCTCTACCCTGGTCTACCCTCCTCTACCCTGCTCTACCCTCCTCTACCCTCCTCTACCCTGCTCTACCCTCCTCTACCCTCCTCTACCCTCCTCTACCCTGCTCTGCTCTACCCTCCTCTACCCTCCTCTACCCTCCTCTACCCTGCTCTACCCTCCTCTACCCTGGTCTACCCTGCTCTACCCTGGTCTACCCTCCTCTACCCTGCTCTACCCTCCTCTACCCTGCTCTACCCTCCTCTACCCTGCTCTACCCTGCTCTGCTCTACCCTCCTCTACCCTGCTCTACCCTGCTCTGCTCTACCCTCCTCTACCCTGCTCTACCCTGCTCTACCCTCCTCTACCCTGGTCTACCCTGCTCTACCCTGCTCTACCCTCCTCTACCCTGCTCTACCTTCCTCTACCCTCCTCTACCCTGCTCTGCTCTACCCTGCTCTATAATCCTTGGTCTTTTGAGGGTAAGAGCCGCAGAGAGAAAGAAATGTGTTTTGTCAGGAACTTAGTCTACAGAAATTTGGAGCCATTACATTTGATGTTGTCTGTCTGTCTGTCTGTCTGTCTGTCTGTCTGGTCTGTCTGTCTGTCTGTCTGTCTGTCTGTCTGTCTGTCTGTCTGTCTGCTGACATGCTTAAATAAGGAAGTTTGTCTCGAATCTATTTAATAGGGGATGATAATAGACGTGACAAACTCAATTATTCTGCATGACTCACTGAAAACATATGGAGTTAAGAAGTTCCCTTCTGTGGAGTCCATCTTGTGCCCTGGTCAGGAACTGGGACGAAATAGCATCGGATTTCAATTGCATCTTTAAGGTCCACTTTATTTACAGCAGATTCTCTGACAGAGAATTGGTTCAGTACGTCCATTTTGAGGAACTACCGTATAACATGTGGTTTCATGGTGTGGGGCAGGCAAATTCAAGCACACTTATACATGTAGTGGACACTAGCGTACTTGGACTGAACTCAAATGTGACTCGTTGCAGCCATTTTAAGAAGGAATAGTTCAGTTGGTTTGGACGTCAGTTGGTTTGGCTGTAAGATGGCGCAGCGTTGTGGTCTGACTGACTTCTTCACTGGCTCCCCTCTCTAAACCCCTTTTAAAACCCAAACGTTCCCCACAAGGATGAAGTGAGGAAGTGAGG
>NW_028176521.1:100278-110278 GCF_949987555.1 Borostomias antarcticus
TTCATTCATTCATTCATTCATTCATTCATTCATTCATTCATTCATTCATTCATTCAGTAGGTGGGGCTAGCTGGTTTTGCAGTTGCACATACTTACCCATACTCCAGAAGTCAGTCACCTGGGCATTAGCTTATCTGGAGAATGTCACTTCTTGTGAAGTGCCTCTTA
The DNA here is from genome assembly GCF_949987555.1 of Borostomias antarcticus. NCBI lineage: Eukaryota > Metazoa > Chordata > Actinopteri > Stomiiformes > Stomiidae > Borostomias > Borostomias antarcticus. The sequence continues at coordinate 100,447 of NW_028176521.1, forward strand.
AACAGCTGTTGGGTCAAAGTTCAGACCGCAAGTAGTATGTAGGAATAGCAATCTCCTCTCGAAGCATAATGAGAGGCATAGCTTAGCACTCATCTTTTGAAAGAAGGACGATTTTCAGCTTTTAAATCTCTAGATCTTATATTGATTCAATTATTTTAATTCTGTAAAGCCTAATATATTTTCGATATATTTTCGATAATACAATATATACTCTAACTGGGGAGCCAACATAACTTTATCTCTCCTTAATCCCAAGGGGCACAGTCACTCTTGTTTGTTCATATTAGTTTTCATTAACATTAGGGCTGTCAATTTAACACATTAAGTACATCAATTAATTAGGAAAAAATGTATGTGTTAAAGGAGTAGTAAAGGGAAAAATCATGTTTAGCCCTGTTTTAAGGTTACTGATGATCATATACAATGGATCAGATCAAAAAGTTGACAAAACTAGCACTTTTGAGAAAGTCTGATTGCTCTACCACCGTTTTGGTCATACAATGGATGTGGGTGGGCACCTTGAAAAATCATTCAAAAACATGTTAAACTCTCGATTTCTCAAATTATATATGCGATTAATTGCAATTAATTAGATTAATTATAAATCAGTAATATATATTTTTTTTAATCGATTGACAGCCCTAATTATATTGTTATTTAAATGTCATCCCTTTTTTTCTTCCTCTCTCCCTCCCTCTCTCCTTCCCTCCCTCCCTCTTTCTGTCCCTCTCTCCCTCTCCAGGTGCGATGACGGCGTTCTCGGCAGGCTTCGTGAAGATCCGGTGGTCGGTGTGGTCGGAGCTGGTGATTGGTGGGATCACGGCGCTGCAGGCGGGGCTTCTGCTCCTCATGGGGACCACAGACAACATATGGGTGTGCTACGTCGCCTACGCCCTGTTCAGAGGGTTCTACCAGTTCCTGGTTCCTATCGCCATGTAAGTACCTGAGCAGAGTAGAGCTGTACCACTCCACCTTCATCGCCATGTAAGTACCTGAGCAGAGTAGAGCTGGACCACTCCACCTTCATCGCCATGTAAGTACCTGAGCAGAGTAGAGCTGGACCACTCCACCTTCATCGCCATGTAAGTACCTGAGCAGAGCAGAGCTGTACCACTCCACCTTCATCGCCATGTGAGTACCTGAGTAGAGCTGTACCACTCCACCTTCATCGCCATGTAAGTACCTGAGCAGAGTAGAGCTGTACCACTCCACCTTCATCGCCATGTAAGTACCTGAGCAGAGCAGAGCTGTACCACTCCACCTTCATCGCCATGTGAGTACCTGAGCAGAGTAGAGCTGGACCACTCCACCTTCATCACCATGTAAGTACCTGAGCAGAGCAGAGCTGTACCACTCCACCTTCATCGCCATGTAAGTACCTGAGCAGAGTAGAGCTGGACCACTCCACCTTCATCGCCATGTAAGTACCTGAGCAGAGTAGAGCTGTACCACTCCACCTTCATCGCCATGTAAGTACCTGAGCAGAGTAGAGCTGGACCACTCCACCTTCATCGCCATGTAAGTACCTGAGCAGAGTAGAGCTGGACCACTCCACCTTCATCGCCATGGGAGTCTATGGAAGAGTATTACTAAGAGATAATCAACGAGTAGGTGTGCGTTAAACGGTTTTAACGCACGACGTGGAGGCGAAGAACCACCCGACGCACAGCGGAACCAATTATCCCGTTTATACCATGGCCCCACATGCCAAAGACAAATCAATATGTGCCATTTACTCTCATTTTCTACATTAAAATATTAAGAAATGTTATTTGTGTGTTGCTCATTGCTGTGTTTCATTCTAGTCCCTCACTGCTAAATCACGTTGCTATGGAATTATACATTTATAGATCTATCAATTGATAGATCTAATCACACCTTTTGTTGTTACTGTAGATTTCTGTGACTGACTGGACTAAACTGCCTCTCTCTCTCTCTCTCCCTCCCCCTCCCTCTCCCTCTCTCTCTCTCTCTCTCTCTCTCTCTCCCTCTCTCTCTCTCTCTCTCTCTCTCCCTCTCCCTCCCTCCCTCTCTCTCTCTCTCTCTCTCTCCCTCCCTCTCTCTCTCTCTCTCTCAGTTTCCAGATCGCCTCGTCCCTGACCAAGGAGCTGTGTGCTCTGGTGTTTGGTATCAACACGTTTCTAGGAACCATCCTCAAGACCATCATCGTGCTCATCGTGGCCGACAAGAGGGGGCTGGGACTGCCTGTGCACTCGCAGGTCAGAGCCAGAAACACACAATAACACACACACACACACACACACACACACACACACACACGTACACAAACACGCACACAGTGGAGTCTGAAAGATTATAAAGGTTAAGGAAAATACAAATCAAATCAAACCTTATTTGTACAGCGCACAGGGGGGGGGGGAGTCCACAGGACCTGTTTAGAGTATAAGAGGGAGAGACACTAATAATTATTTTCTGCAACAGACATGCAAACACTCATATGCTTTACTATAGGTTAAGCACGTTTGTTGATCATGTTGTTTTTGTTGATCATGTTGATGTTGTTTTTGTTGATCATGTTGATGTTGTTTTTGTTGATCATGTTGATGTTGTTTTTGTGGATCATGTTGATGTTTTTTTTTTTTTCCAGTTCCTGCTCTACTTCTGCTACTTGGCTGTGCTGACGGTGATCTACTTCTGCTGCGCTGCCTGGGTCATCTTCCGCCACTACCGGAGCCAATCAGAACAAGGGGGAGGGACCACAGACCAGGCCACACCTACCGAGCTCTCTCCCATGGCAACAGAACCCTTGGAGACCGAGCCTCTGTCCAATGGGAAGAGTTTGAAGGTATAAGAAGAGCTCTGATTGGACAGTATCCTGACCATGCAGTGTCACAATGAGAAGGAGGTCTTTCTGGGTGGCGGCTGCTAAGGAAGCGCTTATAGGGGTCCAAGTCGGAGAGAGGAGCGCTGGATGGTGTTACTCTTCATGGACATGGTGAACTGGAGGAGGGGGGACCTCTACAGGATTCCTGAACGGTTCATACAGCTCTTAGTGCCTCGTCTATGAACCAAGGTGACTCCCAGCCCTGAGGAAGTGGCGTGCTACAGCGGAGGCCGCGGACGCAGTATTTCACTGCCCATTTTTATCACAAGTGATGGCGATAATTTGTGATGCACTTACTTTGTAACACTGACAGAATATAGTCATATTTTATATAAACAGGGGAACCAATATGAAACGGTCTGAACTTTGAACTTTACTAAGGTTACTAATACTCATAATACAGTATGATTTAGAAACTTGATAGCAATGATTTGCTATCGTCAGTATTTGTGGCACAATAACAAGATGTACTTAACTACAATTTAGTATGGTCGTGGTAGCTTTTTAGCTTGTGAGTGATACTGTATATCATTATAAACAGACCTGATTGCTATGTGATCATTAGGAATTTGCTTATCAATAAGCCAAATGCTGGAGAGGTTGACTGACGAGAAAGAGCTGCTGAATCCTACTGATGATTTAAAAAAAGTAATTAAAATAAAAATCAGCTTGAGGTTTTTCTGCTCACACTCCTGTGTTTTTAAACGGATCACAGTCAGTCAGGGTTCATCACGTGGTTTAATCATCGATGCGCCACGCTGCACATTGCTGCCAACGATAAGAATCCTTGCAGTGAAGAGCCGTGCATGCTGGGTTTTCTCGTATCCACAGTGTAACTGACGCCACGCTACAATCACGCACGACAGCTTGTACTGTACTTTCATAGTGTTCATTCATTCATTTTGGAAGTGAAATATGCTCATGAATGGATCCTTGTGTGAATCGTTAGATTCAGACCCCATTTGTCACCTTGAGACAAAGTTTTTTTTTTTTTTTTTCGTACATTTGTGGTTATGAGAATTACAAAACTTCTTAATCATATCAAAGGTTCACTCTTGCAGAATCGTTGCCTTATCATATTCTCCCCATTTCTCATATTCTCCCCAAAATGTGTCTTTTTGTATCATAGGATTATGGATTATGGATGGGATTATGGATTATGGATGGGGTTATGGATTATCGATGGGGTTATGGATTGTCTGGAGTTGAGCTGTGTCATTTGTTTTTTTTATCTTATGCACAGTATTGATGATACTGGTCATGTTACAGGATTTATTACTGAAAAGATAATTGTCTATGTTGTTGGAAAATGTTTTGTCTCTGAAGCCGTTTTGCCCAAGAGTGAATTAACGGCTGCTGAATGTTTGTGAACACCTGAAGACGATTATGAAGTAGTACTGTACCTTTCTGGACTGTTGAGGACAAAAGTGACCTTTTCATGTCATATTTGATCCTTTGATATCAAGCAGACCTTCAGATTTGAATATCAGAAGTAGAATATTCTTAGTCCTCACTAAGAAGTACTGAATTCCTAGGATTATACTCAAACTGCAGAACGGAGTAACCAGGATTAATCACTTCTTGGTCAAGGTTATCATCAGAATTGAAGATGGGAATCTAAGAGTGAAGAAGCTTTTAAACATGGGAACATATTTAGCTTGCATGGGATAACTTACCTCAGAATAAGCTGATTATTTGATTGGCAAGTATGTTTTTGTCATGGTAATACTAGAAATGTGTAAGGTGACTTCAATGGTAGTGGAAAAACCCTAATGTCTAAAATTGTCCAATATTTCCTTTCACATTTTTTCTCTCACATTGAAATCAATGCAGAATGCACACGTTCAATTATTTACTGTGAACCGATTTTGTTGCTGTAAGAAATGGACACTGAATAACTTGTAGTACTTTTTTATCAGGAATTTTACTTTTGATTCCCAAATAAATCAGCTTTAAAATATTTGTTTTGTTTGAGGATTTGTCCGTTAGGTTTCATACATTTAGTTTAAGTTTAGTACTCAATGGAATGGATCATGTATCTGTGGAGGTAAGAGCAAGTCTATCAGAATGGTCAACCTACCCATTTTACAGTGTCTTGTTGGAACGTTATGTCCAAGGAAGGAGTCACATGACATCCTACAAGGAAGGAGTCACATGACTCATCCTATAAGGAAGGAGTCACATGACTCATCCTACAAGGAAGGAGTCACATGACTCATCCTACAAGGAAGGAGTCACATGACTCATCCTACAAGGACGGAGCCACATGACTCATCCTACAAGGAAGGAGTCACATGACTCATCCTTCAAGGAAGGAGTCACATGACTCATCCTACAAGGAAGGAGTCACATGACATCCTACAAGGAAGGAGTCACATGACTCATCCTACAAGGAAGGAGTCACATGACTCATCCTACAAGGAAGGAGTCACATGACTCATCCTACAAGGAAGGAGTCACATGACTCATCCTACAAGGAAGGAGTCACATGACAAGGAAGGAGTCACATGACTCATCCTACAAGGAAGGAGTCACATGACTCATCCTACAAGGAATCAGTCACATGACTCATCCTACAAGGAATCAGTCACATGACTCATCCTACAAGGAATCAGTCACATGACTCATCCTACAAGGAATCAGTCACATGACTCATCCTACAAGGAAGGAGTCACATGACTCATCCTATAAGGAAGGAGTCACATGACTCATCCTACAAGGAAGGAGTCACATGACTCATCCTACAAGGAATCAGTCACATGACTCATCCTACAAGGAATCAGTCACATGACTCATCCTACAAGGAAGGAGTCACATGACTCATCCTACAGCAGGAAACCGCCGCGAAGCTGCAGAGGATTCAAACGAAAACGTGCTTCTCGCTCCAGCAGCCATTTTATATGAAATGGTACAACCAACCCCGTGGGGTTTCATAGATACAGTGCAGTGTATTTTATTACATAGTCATGTCATTTCATTCAACATGTTTGTTATACTGTCAATCAAGCAGTGAAAATAACTCATTTTTGAGAATGTCTTTTATGATGGTTGACATTAGCAGGAACCATATTTTCTTGTTCTCCCTGGATGTACTACAGAATTCATGGTCCCGTTCAAAAATGATTAAAACGACTTTTTGTGTTAAGAATCGAGAATAAATATTCCATTGTTATTATAAACACAACATAATTTGAAATATCCACTCCTTTGAATGTCCAGTAGCAAAATAGAAATAAAAGTCAAAACATATAACAAATGTTATGCACAGTGCTAAAACTGGTTAAATGTACAGATTATGACACATCCCGAAATGAAAATGAATAAAAAAATTACAACAATGGCTAATGAACAATCATACATTTCATAAACAATACTGTAATGTCTGGCTTGTTGTCTTGGAATGGAAGTCCAGTTATGTGCCAGTGTGATGGGAATGACTTCATTAGTGAAATGACTACTGACTTGTATTACCGTTAGATTTCTTGTGTACAGTATATACTTAATTTGAGTTCCCCCTATGCTGAAGACAGACGTTTTAAGTCAAAGACTTAGTCTGTTACATTTCTTTGTGTTCCATGCTGATTGCTCAAAGCTTTCTTCTATGAAACATGTCTCACTCCAAATTAACCTCAAAGCTTTTAAACCAACCTTCGGTCTACATCCCGCTGGCTTGCCGTACTTAACAGTTCACCTGACAGACACGGCTCATTTCTGTGTTTAGGACATTCTAGTGCTGTTTAAGTGTTTTTCTGTCCCATCTGTGTGTGTGTGTGTGTGTGTGTGTGTGTGCGTGTGTGTGTGTGATCTTGTCATAGTGTTGTGGGGCCTGTTTGGTCAGCTGCAGTGCTTCAGAGAGAGAGGGTAGGAGGTCCTGCTTGTCTCTGTTCCAGACCCAGAGCACCAGGCAGCAGGTCATGAGTTCACATCCCGCTGTTTGGCCAGATGGACGATTAATGGTCAAAACTCACCAAACACGAATGGGCTTAGAGCACCAGTCAGGCGCAGTAGCCAAAGAAGCCATGACCACGCCCTGAATCTGCCACGCCCAGTAAGGAACCACAGCCGTGCTGAGTCTGAGAGGCCCTGGATGGATGAGGGTTATTCATAGAGGATGGATGAGGGTTACTCCTACAGGATGGATGAGGGTTACTCCTACAGGATGGATGAGGGTTATTCATAGAGGATGGATGAGGGTCATTCCTACAGGATGGATGAGGGTTATTCATAGAGGATGGATGAGCACGGAATGATGAATGAATTCACAGTTTTCCCTCTTCCTCCATTTTATCTGTTTGAAATTCATTGTCTTTCAAAACAATTGAATTTCACAATAAATTGCCCGTCCGCCTTTAGTGAGTTTTGGGCAAAAGCCTCGTCTAAAACCAAGAACCCCTTTCAGTGGGAAATCAATAAAGGGTTCCGGTAGCTTCCAGGACCGGGAGGAGGAGGAGGAGGAGGGAGGTGAGTGAGGAGGAGGGAGGTGAAGGAGGAGGAGGAGGGAGGTGAGTGAGGAGGAGGAGGAGGAGGGAGGTGAGTGAGGAGGAGGGAGGTGAGGGAGGAGGAGGGAGGTGAGTGAGGAGGAGGAGGAGGGAGGTGAGTGAGGAGGAGGAGGAGGGAGGTGAGGGAGGAGGAGGAGGAGGGAGGTGAGTGAGGAGGAGGAGGGAGGTGAGGGAGGAGGAGGAGGAGGAGGGAGGTGAGTGAGTGAGTGTGCTGGGGGAAGGGAGAGAGAATACTGGACAATATTGCTATACTGTTCTATTTACAAAGCACCATATATTGCATGTTACGTAATGTGTGTGTGTGTGTGTGTGTGTGTGTGCGTGTGTGCACGTGTTGAGTTGTTTCCGACCAGTAGACTAACTTATGGAGGTGTGTGTGTGCGTGCATAGTGTGTCAGATATTTCGGACTTGGCAACATACACGTCCTGTCTACTGTGTGTGTGTGTGTGTGTGTGTGTGTGTGTGTGTGTGTGTTCAGCAGGTCTATCTCCGCGAGGGGCCGGTGTAGCTGTTCTCGATGCAGAGCACGGCGTACGAGCTGGAGCAGCTGCTGGCGCTCCGCTGGAGGAGCTGACCGCCCTCCTGGACCGAGGAGGCCACGCCCATCACCGCCTGCTCGCCCACGCGCCACGTCTCACAGTAACTGTCCACCTCACGGTGACCCCTGCTGGAGGAGCCGTGCCAGATCTTCTTCTCCGGCCTAGAGGGGGAGGGGAAGAGATGAGGGGATGGACTTGTTTGGAATCGCTCCCTCGTTCCCTCACTCCCTATTCCCTATATAGGGTTCACCATGGAGTGAACTACCTAGGGAACGGAGGAAATGTAGGATACATGCACTGTTCCCTGCAAATCAAGGTGAATTGTGGGTAATAAATAGTGGACTATATAGGGAACGAAAATTCCGTGGAGAATTCGGACACTACAAACAAAATGGCTGACGCCCTATATAGTGCACTATACCACTATTACTACTACTACTACTACATATTTCTACTACTGCATATTACTACTATATCACTAATAGTGCTACTATTAATACTACTACTAATACTACTACTACTACTACTACATATTACTACTACTGCTACTAAAACTACTACTACTACTACTACTACTACTACCACTACCACTACTCCTACTACTACTACTACTACTACTACTTCTACTACTACTACTTCTACTACTACTACCACTACTACTACTACTACTACTACTACTACTACTACTACTACTACTACTACTACTACTACCACTACTACAGTTGGGTTATGTGTCCCTGTGTGTCCCTGTGTGTCCCTGTGTGTGTGTGCTCACCACGCGTCGTCCCTGCCGATGTCCCTGCCGTCGAAGGAGTAGATGGGCACGTTGTCCTTCATCCTGGCCTCGCTGAAGATGGCCTCCCAGCTGTCGAACAGCCGCTCATCCTGAGGGTTAAAGGTTAAAGGTTAGGAGCGGGAGAGAGAACAGCGGCTGGTCAGAGGAACGCAGTCAGACAACATGACGTCAGTCAGACGAGATCTGCTCGTTATCCAGATCGCCAGTAACACAACAAAGCAACAACAACAAACAACAACGTTTTTTCTGTGTGCCACTGTACCTTCAGGTCAAAACACTTGGTATGTGCTTGATTCGGTTTACCTTGCACAACCAAATCAAACAGTCCCAAAAGTGCAGACTGTGATGAGTCAAATGCACCTCAAATAAAAACACAGTCTACGCATTTGGCCCAGGTCTGGACCCGAGTACCTTGAGGTTGACTATGGGCATGTGGTCGCGGTCCGACTTGCGGACGATGCTGTAGAGGTCCTGCAGCTTGGACGACAGGAAAGCCCGGAAGGTTCCTTTCATGCCGATGGCCTGTGCCTGGGTGAAGCACAGGAAGTCCGCCCCGCGGATGCCCCGCATCGCCCCCGTCTGGGGGGCGTTCAGGGCAATAAGATGGAGCTGGGGGGCAGGCAGAGAGGAGCGTTACGATCAATTGCCCCCACAAAATAAAACGCCTCCCGATAATAAAATCGCCTCCACAAAATGGCGTATCAGTGGTCAAGCTGACCAGGTGCCTCAACTCACCCCGGGGCCGGCGGTGTGGTGATGGACGGGGGTCTGGGGCGCGGGGGGTCGCGTTCTCCGCGCGGGGGTCACCGGGTAGCGGGTGTCTGGGTAGACGGGGGGATACTGGGGGGGCGGTGGGTGGGCCGGATGTCCGTTCTCTACGCGGTAGCGGTCTTTGAGGCTGGGGTATCGCGGGTCGGTCGGCGCCGGGTACCTGGGATCTGAATGGTGTGGGTACTGGGGGTCTGGATGGGAGGGGTATCTAGGGTCTGGGTATCTTGGGTCGGGTTGGGGAGGGTATCTAGTGTCTGGGTATCTTGGGTCGGGTTGGGGAGGGTATCTAGGGTCTGGGTATCTTGGGTCGGGCTGGGAGGGGTATCTAGTGTCTGGGTATCTCGGGTCGGGCTGGGTTGGGTGTAGAGGGTCGGGCTGGGG
>NW_028176521.1:115278-117295 GCF_949987555.1 Borostomias antarcticus
AGGAATCCCTATCTCTCCTTTCATTCCATGATAGCCATCAGAACCCTACGGACACAGAACAGAAGAAAGCCTATTGGAGAACATACGAATATTTATGACCTGGTGAACCAGCCACGCCCTACAGAGGGAGAACAAGAGGGAACGTGGAGGCCTCTGGTGGAAACCAACACACACACACACACACACACACACACACACACACACACACACACACACACACACACACAACGTGGTTGAACAATCAAATTATGTACTTACAGGTGGTCCTATAGGTCCCGGGGGTCCATTCTCTCCCTACACACACACACACACACACACACACACACACACACACACACACACACACACACACACACAGACATGAAAAGTAATAAAATAAATTAAAGGATGGCTAGTTTCCACTGTGTTTTATAAAACTGGGTGTGGTGTTTTTCTCACCCGCTCTCCTGCCCCCCCTCCCAGGTAGAGTGGTCTTCCATCCCGGTCCAGGATCACACCAGGCTCCCCCTTCTCACCCTGGGGAGACAGCAGAAACTATAGGGTGTCAGGGCTAGGCTAGGCTAGGCTAGGCTAGGCTAGGCTAGGCTAGGTTAGGCTAAGTTAGGCTAGGCTAGGCTAAGTTAGGCTAGGCTAGGCTAGGCTAGGCTAGGCTAAGTTAGGCTAAGTTAGGCTAGGCTAGGCTAAGTTAGGCTAAGTTAGGCTAGGTTAGGCTAGGCTAGGCTAGGTTAGGCTAGGCTAAGTTAGGCTAGGCTAGGCTAGGCTAGGCTAAATTAGGCTAGGTTAGGCTAGGTTAGGCTAGGCTAGGCTAGGCTAGGGGTCTACTGTGGGTCCACACTACACACATGTATATGTATGAGTACAGAGTCTGGTCACTACTGTACCTTAGATGCATAGCCAGGCTGTCCTGGTTCTCCGTGGTCTCCCTTGGGTCCCACTGGCCCCTGTAGTGAGTCATTTAGACACGTTAGCATTAATAACATTATAGAGTTTATTGTATCTCTAGATATCTAGTTCTCTAGAGTCGTAAATACATACCGGGAAGCCAGGCCTTCCTGCAATACCTTCTGCCCCCTTCATACAAACAGAACAAGGTATTATAATCCATAATACATATAATATAATAACCGTGTCACTCCTCAGGTGAGATCCACACCAGCCACGCCATCAAATGGCTTTATCATGTATCAAATGGCTTTATCATGTACCAAATGGCTTTATCATGTATCAAACGGCTAGCTTTAGCATGTATTTGTAAGTCAAGAGTAGCGGGTGGATTCTCACCTGTTGTCCTTGGCTCCCATACACTCCCTCATACTGCAGAAACAAGATGGAGGGACAGATGAGTCAGCGAGTGTTCAAGTGAATGAATGTTTGATTTAGTGAGTGAAACCAAGAGGGTCTCCCCCTCAAAGACGCGCCATTCTGGAGCCGCGCCAGACTACTGCCACCATCGAGTTCTTCCTGCGGTTGACTAGGCTGAGCCATTCTAGGCCGCGCCATTCCAGGCCGCGCCATTCTAGGCCAGCGCCATTCCAGGCCAGGCCATTCTAGGCCACGCCATTCTATGACCGCACCATTCCAGGCCGCGCCATTCTAGGCCGCGTCATTCTAGGCCTGCGTCATTCTAGGCCAGCACCATTCTAGGCCTGCGCCATTCCAGGCCGCGCCATTCCAGGCCGCGCCATTCCAGGCCGCGTCATTCTAGGCCTGCGTCATTCCAGGCCGCGTCATTCTAGGTCACGCCATTCTAGGCCGTGCCATTCTAGACCCGCGCCATTCTAGGCCGCGCCATTCTAGGTCACGCCATTCTAGGCCGTGCCATTCTAGGCCACGCCCGGCTCTATGCGATTGCTTGGATAGGCCTACATTGGATATCTTATAATCGGTCATATTATCAAAAAAAATGTGTTGTGAGAATATTGAAAGGGAAAGAGAGAATGTTATATTTTGCTAGGCTATATTTTGACGATCTTAGATACATCACTAAAATTCGTCTATTGAAGGTTTATAGGCCATT
>NW_028176521.1:117495-122495 GCF_949987555.1 Borostomias antarcticus
GAGGGAGGGAGGGGGAGAGAGAGAACGAGGGAGGGAGGGGGAGAGAGAGAGAGAGAGAGAGAGAACGAGGAGGGAGGGGGAGAGAGAGAGAGAGAGAGAGAGAACGAGGGAGGGAGGGGGAGAGAGAGAGGGAGAGATGAGAGAAAGTGGTGGTAGAGGGGGGAGGCAGAGAGAAGAGAGGCGGAGACAAAGTGAGACAACAGACACACAGACAGACAGACAGACAGACAGACAGGCAGACAGGCAGACAGGCAGACAGACAGACAGACAGGCAGACAGGCAGACAGACAGACAGACAGACAGACAGACAGACAGACAGGCAGACAGGCAGACAGGCAGGCAGTGACAGACAGACATGAACTGGGTCAGTCAGCAGGACCATGTCATGTGTGAAGGAGAGACCAGTCCACTTCCTGTCCCCCCCGTCTCTTCCTGTCCCCCCGTCACTTCCTGTCCCCCCCGTCTCTTCCTGTCCCCCCCCCCATCACTTCCTGTCCCCCCCCGTCACTTCCTGTCCCCCCCGTCTCTTCCTGTCCCCCCCCCCCATCACTTCCTGCCCCCCCCCGTCACTTCCTGTCCCCCCCGTCACTTCCTGTCCCCCCCCTGTCCCCCCCCGTCACTTCCTGTCCCCCCCCGTCACTTCCTGTCCCCCCCCGTCACTTCCTGTCCCCCCCGGTCACTTCCTGTCCCCCCCCGTCACTTCCTGTCCCCCCCGTCACTTCCTGCCCCCCCCCCGTCACTTCCTGTCCCCCCCGTCACTTCCTGTCCCCCCCGTCTCTTCCTGTCCCCCCGTCTCTTCCTGTCCCCCCCGTCACTTCCTGTCCCCCCGTCACTTCCTGTCCCCCCCCGTCTCTCACCGTCTCTCCTCTGGTTCCTGGAGGTCCAGGTCTGCCTGGTGGACCCGGCGCGCCCTGAAACACACATGATCACCGATCAATACACCGATCACCCATCAATACACCGATCACCCATCAATACACCGATCACCGATCAATACACCGATCACCCATCAATACACCGATCAATACACCGATCACCGATCAATACACCGATCAATACACCCATCACCCATCAATACACCGATCACCCATCAATACACCGATCAATACACCCATCACCCATCAATACACCGATCACCCATCAATACACCGATCAATACACCGATCACCGATCAATACACCGATCAATACACCGATCACCCATCAATACACCGATCACCCATCAATACACCGATCACCCATCAATACACCGATCACCCATCAATACACCGATCACCCATCAATACACCGATCACCCATCAATACACTGATCACCGATCAATACACCGATCAATACACCGATCAATACGCCGATCACCCATCAATACACCGATCACCCATCAATACACGATCACCCATCAATACACGATCACCGATCAATACACCGATCAATACACCGATCACCCATCAATACACCGATCACCCATCAATACACCGATCACCCATCAATACACCGATCACCCATCAATACACCGATCACCCATCAATACACCGATCACCGATGAGAGAGAGACAGGAGAGAGAGAAAGAGAGGAAGGGGGAGGAGTCCTCACCGGGAGTCCCGGAGCCCCGTCCTGTCCCGGTGGTCCGGGGGGTCCAAACCCGCCCGACCCGCTGCCTGCCACGCCCACACTGGGTCCGGGGGGCCCGGGGGGGCCCGGAAGACCGGGGAGACCCTGCGGACACGGGTCAGGGTCACAGGTCAGGGGTCAGGGTCACAGGTCAGGGGTCAGGGTCAGGGGTCAGGGTCAAGTCTGATACTAGTTCAACTGAACACTGGGTGTAAATGGTGGTTGTTCTTCTAGTTTTTGAGCGTGTTCTAAGTGCTTACTGTGCTTTATTATATGATTCACTCAAATATCACATTAGAGACCACAGGGATAGCTAACACAAAATGGCCGACCATGTACTGTAAACAACTATTTGTGCACTCTACTATTAGTCATGTCTCTCTTATGAAGTATCTAGCCCATCTTTACTGCTCTGTAAATGTTCTTAGCCAATAGATAAACATTTCCCAGGAGCTTGCTCCATCGCCTCGTTGAGAGGGGTTTTTACAGCTCACTTATCTGGCCCCCGGGTGATTACTGTTTTTTTTGCTTCCCTCTGGAATATGTAGAGAGTGGGTCGTATGCCCACCTCCCTTGTTCTCTGTAAAGCACATTGTGTTGCCTCTGGGTATGAAATGCGCTATACAAATAAAGTTTGATTTGATTTGATTTGATTTGTGAGGCGGGTAGAAATAATCTCAAATCTGCGGTTGGACTCGTGGTCTCAGCGGTCTTAGCGTGAGCTCATACGTACCCTCAGCCTCTCGAGATCCGGGAATCCGGAACCTTCCATGTCCACGAACGTCTGAGGAGCGAGAACACAAATCGGTTTCGGATCGATCCTGTCGAACCCTGACCTCAGACCAGCAGTCAACACGACTGAGTGTGAAAGCTAAACGCGATTGATTTGACTCACGGGGCGGTCCGCTGTTCCGGAGCTTGGGGGGCCGGGCGGCCCAGGGGGTCCGGGGAGGCCGCGGGGGCCAGGGTGCCCCTCCCCTCGCTGACCCTGTGAGGTTCAGGGGGGTCAAACGGTCGCCATGGAAACATCAAAACCCGGTATCCTCATGGTGTCCCTTCATTCATCCACACTTCATTTACATCCCTCCCTCCACCCCTCCCTCCCTCCCTCCCTCCCTCCCTCCCTCCCTCCCTCCCTCCCTCCCTCCCTCCCTCCCTCCCTCCCTCCATCCATCCACCCATCCATCCGTACCTTTATTCCTTCGAGTCCAGGGTTTCCTGGTGTTCCCGGGAACCCTCTGGGGCCGGCGGGTCCCTGGGGGGGGGGGGCGGTGATGGGAGGAGAGGAGGGAGGGATGATGGGAGGAGAGGAGAGGGGGGGGGTGATGGGAGGAGAGGAGAGAGGGATGATGGAAGGAGAGGGGTGGTGATGGGAGGAGAGGAGGGGGGAGGGAGATGGGAGGAGAGGAGGGAGGGATGATGGGAGGAGAGGAGAGGGGGGGGTGATGGGAGGAGAGGAGAGGGGGGGGTGATGGGAAGAGAGGAGGGAGGGGGGGGGTGATGGGAGGAGAGGAGGAGGGGGGGGGGTGATTGGATGAGAGGAGGAGGGGGGGGGTGATTGGATGAGAGGGGGGAGGAGGGAGATGGGAGGAAAGGAGGGGGGGGGGGGGTGATGGAAGGAGAGGAGAGGGGGGGGGGGGGGTACAGTAAGAGAGACACAGCTCAGAGGGAGATGTTCACCAGAGCCGACCAACAATGAGCTCAATGTTTCCGACCTGACACGGTCTACATGAAGATGATAGAAAAGAGACACCTACTGCTTTCCCATCCTCCCCGGGGTCTCCCTGGAGGAAGACAAGCAGCGAGAGGTTAATATCTCCAAATTAAAACACACCAGTCACGATTTCCTCCAGATCAAAGATGGCCACTTCTCCCCCCATCAGCGATGGCTACTCACGCCTTCTCCCTCGGGTCCAGGGGGTCCGGGGGGCCCCTCCATGCCTGCTGGTCCCAGAGGCCCCTGGGGGCCCGCCACCTGCTGCACCACCGACCCGTCCCCCAGCCTCACCACCTGGGCGGCGGGGCCCTGGGGGCCGGGGGGGCCCGGGAGGCCAGGGGTGCCGCTGTCGCCCTTGTTGCCGGGGTAGCCGAACCCGGAGCTGCCCTGTGGGGTAGATCAGGTTATCTGGTTATAACACTATGAACTGATATCTCTAACGAGGACAGAGAGAACATCTGGGCGGAAATACCAGATCTGTTAGAGAGAGAACATCTGGGTTGAACTACTAGAGAGAGACGTGTTAGAGAGAGAACATCTGGGTTGAAACACTAGAGAACTACTAGAGAGAGACATACAAATTCATTAAATCAGATCCTACCTTGTCTCCTTTATCTCCCTGTGGGAGAGACCAGAAGAGAGACCAGTGAGAAGCCATCGACGAGGAGTTAAAACGGCTGAAAACTGTTTTTATCTTTAGCGTAGACACCAGGCAGCGTGCCGTACCCTACCTTCCCTCCTCGCTCTCCTCCTCCCTGGGATGAGGACCCAGAGCTAGAAGTGGAACGTGTCCCGGAGTCTCCTTTGGGTCCAGCGGGGCCGCGGTCTCCCGCCCCGCCCCTCTCCCCCCGGTCTCCCTTCTCTCCCTTGGGCCCAGGGGGGTCTGAGACACACACACACACACACACACTCACACACACACACACACACACACACGCACACACACACAGATACACACACACACACACAGATACACACACACACACACACACACACACACACACACACACACACACTCACACACACACACACACACACACACGCACACACACACAGATACACACACACACACACAGATACACACACACACACACACACACACACACACACACACACACGCACACACACACACACACACACACGCACACACACACACACACACACACACACACACACTCACTCACTCACTCACACACACACACACACACACACACACCATCATCAACACCACTGGAGGAGTTTCATACTGTATATGAACTCATCTTCATCATCATCATCATCATCAAGTATCAACCCTGCCCACGTATGCCAGCTCTGCTCTGATTGGACAAGCTTGTCCAATCAGATAGTAGGCTTGTTCTATCAAGGATATAGCAGGCTTGTCCAATCAGATAGAAGGATAGCAGATTCATCCAATCAGATAGTAGGATAGCAGGCTCATCCAATCAGAGACAGGATAGCAGACCCGTGCTATCAGGGCTACGATATCAACTCATCCAATCAGAGATAGGATAGCAGTCTTGTCCAATCAGAGATAGGATAGCAGGCTTGTCCAATCAGAGATAGGATAGCTCACAGACAGCCGGTCCGGTCTGGTGACCCACCTGAAGAACCGGGTTCTGAGGTCTGACGAGTCCGGTCAGCTGGGGCCAAGAAGAGCAACAACAACAACAA
>NW_028176521.1:134995-137495 GCF_949987555.1 Borostomias antarcticus
GGAGGTCTGCTGAGCTGCCTCCTCTCCTAGCCCAGGCCTGGAGGTCTTCTGAGCTGCCTCCTCTCCTAGCCCAGGCCTGGAGGTCTGCTGAGCTGCCTCCTCTCCTAGGTCCAGGCCTGGAGGTCTTCTGAGCTGCCTCCTCTCCTAGCCCAGGCCTGGAGGTCTCTCCTGCTGATCCCCCAGCTTGATAAGAGACCCACATGAAGACCAGGCAGCAGGGAGATGTACGGAGCTCTGCCTGTAGGCTGTGAGGCCCACGTGGAGGAACAGTATTCATAAGCTGGGCTAGTGAGGAGGGGGAGAGGTCTGGAAGAAGAGAGGAGTTGGTTCTATAGGGGCCGGTTCTATAGGTTCTATAGGGGCTGACTGGACACAGACTGGACACAGACTGGACACAGATCCAGTACCTGTGGTAACAGTATCATGGCGGTGGTTCACTTTTCACCGCGCTACTGTATATCGCCATGGCAATTTATGCTGCCAAGCTAACCTGCTCTGGAGCAGGTTATGTTGACTACGAATCAAAACATACGAAGCGCCGCCCACTGACAGATCAATAAACTTTGAAACATTGCATCACCGTTAAGATTCCATTTTTCAATCCATTTACAGTGCGCAAATAGTGGGAGGTTCTCTTGGCATTGGCAAGACTACAGACCAAAATCCTCTCTGGCTTTGACAAGCGTAATAAAAGATCCAGATTGATTACGGCGAGGGAATGATTCTTTGTCAGATGCATGACTATTGTGCCAATAGTCGTGTGTTTCGTCCCGCAGACTGACGGCGATGCACTGACTTGTGTTTTATTGTACAGGTAGTTTCATGTAGGCTGTGGGTGATGTGGACGACCAAGCAAGTCTGTATTGTCGTTGATTTATTAGCGTACTTGTTATTCTGTTCCTAGAAAGAGAAATATATTTTAGTTGAACTTTTAACCATACCTGGAAATACGTGCATGACGCGCAGTTGAAAGAATAAGGAGAGACCTACAATTGCCTTTAACGCCATAAATGAATAAAGGCACCTACGTACATCTAAGCAACATAGCCTACTGATTTCATGTCCTTAGCCTACACACATGCATTGGTCAGATCTAGCCTACTTGCCTAATATATAAATATATAAAATATAGTAGGATATATGCATTCATACAGTCTGCAATATTTTGCCAGTTTTCCTTCCTGGCTTTAGCTGTGGCAACTGTGTTGCTTTTCACCAGGATGCTATGTTTTAAAGACTCATATTGTCTATATCTTGTCTTTGAAATCGAGAGTTTAACATGTTTTTGAAAGATTTTTCACGGTGCCCGCCCACATCCATTGTATGACCAAAACGGGGGTAGAGCAATTATCAGACTTTCTCAAAAGTGCTAGTTTTGTCAACGTTTTGATCTGAACCATTGTATATGATCATAAGTAACCTTAAAACAGGGCTAAACATGCATTTTTCCTTTACTATTCCTTTAAAATGACCCTCAAAATGACACTACCGGCCTACAGTACAATGGTTTATGTTGAAGCTGAAAGGTTATCCAAACAAGAACCCTACTTGGTGATCCTGAGACGGAGAGCTTAACGAGTCTCTGTGGGAATAAGGAAACATTATGATAAATACCTTACGGTTTGATAGGTTTTATATGCTTAGACTATGAGGTCACTCATGAGTGTGTGTGGTGTGCTCTGCAAAGCTGGATTTATGGAGTTGTCAGTGTGTGTGTGTGTGTGTGTGTGTGAGGGGGGGCAGCGAGAGAGTATGTTTGTGTGTGTGTGTGAGAGAGAGAGAAAGAAAAACAAAAAAAAGTGTGTGTGTGAATGTGTGTGCATGAGTGTCTGAGTAGCTTGTAGGGAACTTCCTGTTTCCATAATTATGACACCTTAGGGTATGGATTCTGTACATACAGTTCCTTAGCACATTATCCGTTTCTCCATATGCTTTCTCTACTGAATCACACAGGAACTCAAGTCCAGCAACATGTCTGGATATCCTTACAACAACACTAAGAGTGAAAGAACAGCATCGCTGAATCACCCTACAGTATTTCAGCTTTGTCATTCTTTCACGCGTGTAATTCAATTTGTCATAAATGCTTTCTCAAGAACCTTCAGTATAATACTGCTGAAATCAGACCTAAAGGGTAGAATTATTTTGAAATCATGCCAATTACATTCTGTGCTTGACTGTGCTTGTCTGGCACAATGGAACCAATGAGCACCCCCCCCCCCCCCCCCCCCCCCCAAAACCCCAACCCACCCACCTGACACTCCAGATAGACTCAAGCCAATGCTAATTGCAGTTATGTCAAGTAGTATTTGGAGCCGGGTCTGTCTGAAACGCTAGTGAGGTGTGAAGCCTACAGCGTCATGTGCTCTCAGAGTGTGGGCATGTCCAGAGACACCGTACCATGTTGCAGACAGCCGTGTTAGCTGACCTGGAAGCTGCAGATCATGCCAGTGAAGAAGAAGAAGCCGCTCCAATGAGAACATGCGATGGAGAGGCAGTG
>NW_028176521.1:142495-144995 GCF_949987555.1 Borostomias antarcticus
GACTAAGTAGTGTCACAACTTAAGTCTTAACTTGCCGTCTTGATCCTATTCCCACCATGCCAAGACTATTTTTAACTCTGTCTGAGGACACTAGCTATTGCTAACTGTTACCAGATTACATGTACTTAAAACTTACCCTGGTAAAATCCCTTCTGAAGAAAAATAACAGACTCTTCAGTCCTGTCATTTTAGATCAAACTCCAACCTTCCCTTTTTAAGTAAGATTCTGGAAAAATTGTATTCAAACAGTGGAATGACTTTCTAGATACTCATTTGTGATCTTTTCTCCAAAATGCTCTCTGTTCTCGTCCTTCTGGACCTGAGCGCAGCTTTTGACGCTGTAGATCATGATATCTTTATAAGAAAACTTGAGAACTGGGTCAGCTTCTTTTGTCTCCCCTTGGTGACCACAGCTAAAAAAAAAACACTTCTATAATTATGGAGTCCCTCAAGGATCAATTTTAGGGCCCTTACTTTTCCGTTTATATACTGTATGTTACCCCTTTGGCGATGTCATTAGGAGGGACAATATTAGCTATCATAGCTACGCAGATGACTCGCAGCTCGATATTTAGGTGACCCCCAATAATTACCCAATAATAATAGAATATACTTTATTGTCCCCTCAGGGAAATTTGTCTTGGACTCGTTTGCTGCACAAATCAACTCTATACATAGAAACAGAGGAGGACAACACATCACATGTCACACATACATGAACCTACAGTATTAATGGCTGAAACTGTGGACATGTTTAAGCGATCTTAAGATATACCTTTTTAAACTAGCTTTCATCAGGTAGTTTCATTTATATTGTATTTAACTTTTTTTTATTTTTTTTATTCTTAACTGTTTTTAATTATGTATTGCTTTTAATTAGGTATTTTCTGTTTTATTTGTACTTTTTAAATGATCTGTATTCATTCTGTCAAGCTCTGTGGGTTGCATGTGCTTGAATATGTGCTGATGTTCAATATAAATTGACCGAATGTTGCGTCAGCTAGTGTGATGTGAAGAAAGCTGTCCTGGTCGATCATATTATCCGTCAGGCTCATTACACACCCAGATAACACGCCCTAACAGCAGGTCTCAGAAACGCCTCCTGATTAGACACAGCATCAAGCTGCTACATGCACGGCCCATGGGCAGCTTCCAGTATACATGACCTCACTGAGCTGAGACAGGATGTGAGACATACGTCTGTATGGACTGACATGGTCCAAGAGAGGAGAGAAGAAGAAGAAGAAGAAGAAGAAGAAGAAGAAGAAGAAGAAGAAGAAGAAGAAGAAGAAGAAGAAGAAGAAGAAGAAGAATCAATCAATCAATCAATCAATCAAAGCTTTATTTGTATAGCGCACTTCATACCCAGAGGCAACACAATGCGCTTTACAGAGAACAAGGGAGGTGGGCATACGACCCACTCTCTACATATTCCAGAAGAAGAAGAAGAAGAAGAAGAAGAAGAAGAAGAAGAAGAAGAAGAAGAAGAAGAAGAAGAAGAAGAAGAACAGAGCGCTGAAGAGGGAGTTAAGGATGGAGTGGAAGGCCAGATCGCCCCCCTGGGCAGATCCCCTCTAAGCATGTGAAACAGAGGACAAGAGGAATGCTTGATGGATGAGGAGGGATGGAGAGAAGGGGACAGCGGACGAGGGAGGGATGAGAGGGCCACCCACAGGGTTCACACACCCCCCCGTCCCCGTCCCCCAAGTTCCTAAGGGTTACTCTGGTGAGACCAGGGTCGTACAACATGTCAAAGACAAAAAATCACACCCAGGCGGTGAAGTAAGCAGTGCAGGTTCATGAGAAATCTCAACTGCCCTCTGCTGGTGTGCAAGACAGGGACATTATGGGGGAGACAGGGACATTATGGGGGAGACATGGAGACAGGGACAGTATGGAGGGAGACAGGAGGGACAGAGAAAGAGAGAGAGAGAGAGAGAGAGAGAGGAGGAGGAAGAGAGAGGAGGAGGAGGAAGAGAGAGGGGAGAGTGATAGAGCTGAGTAAGTAAAAGACAGAATGACAGATGAATGAAAGACAGCAGCTGAGAGCACACACACACACACACACACACGCACGCACACACACACACACACACACGCACACACACACACACACACACACAGTGAGAGAGGGAGGCTGTATCTGATTATCTCTAAGCCTCTTGTCCCCCTGGGAAGCATCCATTGCCTCATGTGGGAAGAACCTCCTTAATTACCCAGCAGCCCCTTCTCTGCTCCTCTCTGGGTTCCCACAGCCCCCCCCCCCCCCCCGTGCCCCCCATGCCCTCCGCCACCCCCGTACCCGCCTTTCCTGTCCCACACACGCCTCCAGCTGTTCACATTCCTCCACATGGAGGCCTCTCCCTCTCTCTTTCACACACACACACAAACACACACACACACACACGCACACACACACGCACACGCACGCACGCATGCACACGCACACGCGCACCACACACACACCCTGTGCACTGCATGGACCCTGGGAAGCGGGCTG
>NW_028176521.1:147495-149995 GCF_949987555.1 Borostomias antarcticus
ACCCGGAGATAATTAAAACTGTATTGTACTCTACTCTCCTCGCTGCTCCACTCTATTCACAATAGAGGCATCTATCCTGGCTCCAGCCCCCGAATATGAATTTTAGAAACGCGTTTCCCTTTGCCATTGCCTCCCACGGCCACTCATTAACAAGGGTCACGACCTCCCATGATGCCCCGCCCCCCGACTCTATATCCATTCTGTTAATTAATTAATTGATTAATTGGATCAGTGCCTCCCCTCGTATCTTTGACCTGTCCCGACCTGTACCGCGCCCTGTCCTGTGTCGTCTGTCAACAGCGTTTGGCACTACCCAAGACACATTCCTCGTAAGTGTGAACCATATACACGGCCAATAAAACAGATCTCGAACTCGAATCTCGAATGCGATGACAGAATTAAACCGCAACATGATTGGTTAGGGGATTAACTAATCGCTGAGGATTCCGTTGGCAATGCCCACCTCGGAAAGCTGATACAATGGAAGCCTGTTCAGACGGAATATGAAACGGAAAACGAACAAATCAGTCTGTCAGCCGACGAGATGCATCACCCATCATCTGACAGTCAAGATTACAACTACTGTTCACGGCTGTAAGAGAACAATAACACTGAATACCTCACAAGCTGTGAGCTGAACCTCTTAACGCTGTCACAGTCTGTGTTGAGAGACAAGGTTATTATTTAGGAGACGAGGAAATGAAACTGTCAAGAGTGGAAGTATTAAATGTTCCTAGAAATTAACAAAATGGCGCCATCTTCTGTCTGGTTCATTTCTGCACTTTCACATAGAGCCTCCAGCTCTCTCAAGGAGGGACTGGATAGGAGGTAGGGACCAGAGTGGAACTAGGCCAAGCAGAGTAGGAGCTAGGGTCCGGAATGGAACAAGACCCATTTTATTTTCCATCAAACCTTTGTTAAACCAGGCAAAAAACAAACTTGAGGTTAAAACCTCTTGTGACTTGATGAAACCTAGTCAGAAACAAACATCTCAGTCTGTAGCCATGTTTCCATCCACACGTTTTATGCGAATTCTATTATATCGAATTGAAAATGCCTCATGGAAACAGTAAAATTCGATTAAAAATCATGAAAATCGACAAAAAGTTTGTACCGTCGATCTCATCGGATTTTCTCTTGTTCGATAAAAGTCTTTTGTGATAAATGCTTTATCCGATTTAAAGCTCTAGATGGAAACGCACGTTCACCGGCTTTATTCGCATTCATATTTTTAGCGATCCTCACACAATTCGATTGACAAGTGGATGGAAACATGGCTTGTGCGTCCTTGATCGAGACCTCACCCGTTCTCGTAACCACAGAGATTCTAGAGGAGCCATGGGGACATCTACAGGAACTACTTGCAGAAATGTGGTAGAAACCAACCTCCATGACAACACCCCCCCCCTCCCCCCCATACCATTCCTTCCCCCAATAGGAACCTCTCCTCCTCTCCTCCCCACCCAACCGACGGTGGCATTTCCAAGTGGGCTTCTGGCCGGGATGGAGGCAGGACATACTCAGCGCTGAGGGGGTGAGAGACATTGGGTTTTGTTTCTCATGAAGTATCAATGCGGCATTCAAAATGGAGGACAGGGAGAACAACACTACTGTACATATGGTACTGTACACACACAGGACCATAGAACTCACCGGAACTCTCTCTATGTCCTGGGTGTTGTCTCTCTACCTGCCGATTCAGCTCTTCTATCAACGGCGTGACCCCGCCCCTCTATTCATGGTCCGATCGTGTTCCCTGGTCTGTTGTTAACAGAGGGGTTGAGTTGCATCCATCCCCCCATCCTGTAGCTCAGTCGGTAGAGCGGGTCGTTCAATGATCGAAGGGTCAGCGGTTCGAATCCCAGCTCCGACTTTCCACATGTCGAAGTGTCCTTGAGCAAGACACCTAACCCCAAATTACTCCCAATGAGCAGGTTAGCACCTTGCATGGCAGCTACCGCCATTGGTGTGTGAGTGTGTGTGTGAATGGGTGAACGAGAGGTCATTGTAAAGCGCTTTGAGTGCCGCTAAGGTGGAAAAGCGCTATATAAGTGCAGTCCATTTACCATTTACCACTTACCCATAATCATAATCAAAACATATTCAGTGTGATTATGGCGGTGGTGTTGAGGCAGATCCTGTTCAGTACAGTGTGATTATGGCGGCGGTGTTGAGGCAGATCCTGTTCAGTAGTGTGATTATGGCGGCGGTGTTGGGGCAGATCCTGTTCAGTACAGTGTGATTATGGCGGCGGTGTTGAGGCAGATCCTGTTCAGTAGTGTGATTTTGGCGGCGGTGTTGAGGCAGATCCTGTTCAGTAGTGTGATTATGGCGGCGGTGTTGTGGCAGATCCTGTTCAGTAGTGTGATTATGGCGGCGGTGTTGTGGCAGATCCTGTTCAGTAGTGTGATTTTGGCGGCGGTGTTGAGGCAGATCCTGTTCAGTATTGTGATTATGACGGCGGTGTTGAGGCAGATCCTGTTCAGTAGTGTGATTATGA
>NW_028176521.1:176344-186344 GCF_949987555.1 Borostomias antarcticus
CCCTCTGTCTCTCTGTCCCTCTGTCTCTCTGTCTCTCTGTCCCTGTCCCTCTGTCTCTCTGTCCCTCTTTCTCTCTGTCTCTCTGTCTCTCTGTTTCTCTGTCCCTCTGTCTCTCTGTCTCTCTGTCCCTCTGTCCCTCTGTCTCTCTGTCCCTCTGTCTCTCTGTCCCTCTGTCTCTCTGTCTCTCTGTCTCTCTGTCCCTCTGTCTCTCTGTCTCTCTGTCTCTCTGTCCCTCTGTCCCTTTGTCATTGCTGATCTGGCCGTCACTGTTAAAGTGATTAAATTATAATTTATTAGTTATTAGATTGATTCATAAATAACGACAGTCACTTCAACACAAATGGTGGGTTATGGCAGTTTTAACTTTAACTTCCAACTTAAAATACCTCCACACATCTATCGGTACAAACCTAAATATTTCTGCCCCAAAGAAGTAAGGCCTCAAGAGACCTGCCCCTCCATTTCCACCAGCACAACGAATGCTACCCCCTCATGTGTTCCCTCTCCGTGTTCATCCACCCCCTCATCCCCCCCCCAGGCACCATCGTGCGTAAGCTGCCCCGGAAGCTGGAGGTGCTGGAGGGGGAGAACGCCGCCTTCTGCGTGGAGGTGGACGAGGACGACATGGAGATCCACTGGTTCAGAGACGGCCTGACGCTGAGAGAGAGCCACCAGACCATCCTGAAGTCCTTTGGGAGAACCCACATCCTGGTCTTCGTCAACGTTGCCTATCAGGACACGGGGACGGTGAGCTTCGTGGCGGGCAGATCCAAGACCTCATCCAGGCTAAAGGTCAAAGGTGAGGTTGATATTATGCGGGGAAAAAAAGAGGAAAGGGAAGTTGAGACTTATTTCCGGTCCTATGTCACATATTGTATTATCTTTCAGTTGGATGATAGAAAGTCATCTCTCTGGTGCTGTGTGTGTCTAGCGCCACCGTGTGGTGAACTTTGGTATTGATAAAAGCTGCATATCACTATAATATTTCACTCCGTATTGCTTGTATATTGCATATTTCACGGCCGCTTATCCTAAACGTGAATAATCCTCCCGTCATCAGCGGCAAAGCACAGCCCCCCTTCCTGTCCTGTGGGGGTCCAGATTGGCCTTGACCGTCCCAACAGCGCCCTCCTGACCTGGGTCCCCGCGCTGACCTCCTCCCAGGTCACCACGCGCTCCGTCTACATCCTGGAGAGACAGGAAGTGGGCGCCCAGGAGTGGCAGAAGTGTCTGACCACCGAGGCGGACACCTCGGCGGAGGTGACCGGTGACAGCGTGCCCTGCGAGGGGGACTTCCGCTTCCGGGTCTGCTGCGTCAACAAGTACGGGCGCAGCGGACATGTGGAGTTCCCCAAGGCCGTCCACCTGGGTGAGCGGAGCGGGAGAGAGGGTTGTTTGCTTGTTTGTTTGTTTCCTTCTTTCTTTCTTTCTTTCTTTCTTTCTTTCTTTCTTTCTTTCTTTCTTTCTTTCTTTCTTTCTTTCTTTCTTTCTTTCTTTCTTTCTTTCTTTCTTTCCTTCTTTCTTTCTTTCTTTCTTTCTTTCTTTCTTCATTTCTTTTTCTTTCTTTGTTTCATTCATGTCTCTCTGTCCCTGTCTCTCTGTCCCTCTCTCTCTCTGTCTCTCTGTCTCTCTGTCCCTCTCTCTCTCTGTCCCTCTGTCTCTCTGTCTCTCTGTCTCTCTGTCCCTCTCTCTCTCTGTCTCTCTGTCCCTCTGTCTCTCTGTCCCTCTGTCTCTCTGTCCCTCTGTCTCTCTGTCCCTTTGTCGTTGCTGATCTGGCCCCCACATGATGTCCTCTCCTCTCTCTTCCTCTAGTCCCAGTCTAACCTGGTCCTCTCTCTCTTCCTCTAGTCCCCGGCCCTAAGATCTGCTCCAGCCTGCGGGACTGCGAGGTGATGGAGGGTGAGGACGCCATCTTCTCTCTGGAGCTGTCGGGCGCCGCGGCCGGCACCTGGTTCCTTAACTCCACCCAGCTGAAGAGCGGCGAGCGCTTCTCCGTACGGCAGGAGCGCACGCAGCACTCGCTGGTCGTCCGCGGGGTCACGACCTCCGAGCACGGCGCCGAGGTCACCTTCATCGCCAACGGAGTGCGAGACTCTGCTGTTCTAAAGGTCCAAGGTAGTACACACACACACACACACACACACACACACACACACACACACACACACACACACACACACACACACAAGGTTGTTATAGTTAACGAAAACTAACTAAAAAACGAAAACTAGGTGTGAAAAAACATTTTAGTTAACTGAAATAAAAACAAAAACTAGGCTTTACAAAAAAACGATAACTAACTAAAACTGTATTGTGTGTTTACAAAACTAACTAAAATAAACTAAAATTATTGCGAAAATGTCCTTAGTTTTAGTCTTTTTCATTTCATACATAAGCCTAGTATTTTGGGTGACAGTCTCACGAGGCTAGCGCAGAAGAATAAAAAAAACTAAAACTAATACTGAAACTAATAAAAACTAAACTATAACTAAGCATTTTAAAAAAATAAAAACTAAACTAAACTAGCAAACCTGCTTTAAAACTAATCAAAACTAAACTGAAATTGAAAACAAAAGTTAAAACGATATAAAAATAAAAACTAATGAAAAAAGCAAAACTATTATAACCTTGACACACACACATCGAGGAGGGCTGATGAAGTCCAACGCTGAAATGTGGTTCCTCTCTCTCCTCCCAGCTGCTGTGGTGAAGTTCAGTCCCATGCCGGAGACAGACTGCAACAAGAGGGTGGAGACAGGAGACGCCATCGTCCTCTACTGCGAGGTGACCCACCCCTCCGCCACGGTCTGCTGGCTCAAGGATGGGGCGGAGCTAGAGATGACGGACGGCCTGACCATCCAATCAGACGGCAACATGAGGAGGATCGTCATCCAATCGGCCGAGGCCGCTGACTCTGGAGTGTACACCTGCGAGACCATGAGTGATGTCATCAAATTCAACGTCAATGTGGAAGGTGAGTCGGTGTGTGTGTGTGTGTGTGTGTGTTGGGTGTCCCCTTCTCAAACACCATACATCACACCAATCACACCAGCTAATGAATCATCTCACGCCATCTCTCACGCTAACCAATCAAAATGGCCGCAGTGGCGCCTGCCAGGTTCTATGACGTCCCCGAGGACGAGAGGAGGCGGAGTCTGGAGGCGGGCGAGGCATTGGTGCTCCACTGTGACCTATCAGAACCCTTCGCTCAGGTGTTCTGGTACAAAGACGGGGAACAGATCTTCAACCAACCAGGGATAGACTTATTGGAGGCGGGGCCCAGGAGGACCCTGGTCATCCAATCAGCTGCCTCCTCAGACTCGGGCGTGTACACGTGTCAGACCGCTGAGGATGTCACTGCGTTTCGGGTGGAGGTCAAAGGTGATTGGGTGACGGCAGAGGAGGGGGAGGAGCATTGTCGCTCTGCGTTTCCTCACAGCGATGATAACAACCGGCGATGATTTTGCGGTTTAGTCAATAATAATAATAATCGTTTGTTGTTGTTGTTGAATGTAAAGATTTTTTTTACAGAGCTAGTACAAGCTTGTGGACTCTTCTAACAGTTACTTAATTCTCTCTCTCTCTCTCTCTCTCTCTCTCCCTCTCTCTCTCTCTCTCTCTCTCTCTCTCTCTCTCTCTCTCTCTCCGTTATTAGTTTATTTTTCTTCTACTCATAGTTGCTGGTTCTACTGTATTTCTAATGAGAATGCTCATAGTGGCATGTGCATATCCATCATCTCATTCTCCTACTCATACATCTCACTCCTCTACTCAGTTTGGAAAGTTCACCAAGCTCACCATCTCTCCTGGTCTCCCCACTACCCCTAACCATCTCTCCTGGTCTCCCCACTACCCCTAACCATCTCTCCTGGTCTCCCAAGTACCCCTAACCATCTCTCCTGGTCTCCCCACTACCCCTAACCATCTCTCCTGGTCTCCCCACTACCCCTAACCATCTCTCCTGGTCTCCTAGTACCCCTAACCATCTCTCCTGGTCTCCCCACTACCCCTCTCCATCTCTCCTGGTCTCCCCACTACCCCTAACCATCTCTCCTGGTCTCCCCACTACCCCTAACCATCTCTCCTGGTCTCCCCACTACCCCTAACCATCTCTCCTGGTCTCCCTACTACCCCTCACCATCTCTCCTGGTCTCCCCTGTACCCCTCACCATCTCTCCTGGTCTCCCCACTACCCCTAACCATCTCTCCTGGTCTCCCCACTACCCCTAACCATCTCTCCTGGTCTCCCCACTACCCCTAACCATCTCTCCTGGTCTCCCCACTACCCCTAACCATCTCTCCTGGTCTCCCCACTACCCCTAACCATCTCTCCTGGTCTCCCCAGTACCCCTAACCATCTCTCCTGGTCTCCCCACTACCCCTCACCATCTCTCCTGGTCTCCCCACTACCCCTCACCATCTCTCCTGGTCTCCTCACCATCTCTCCTTGTCTCCCCACTACCCCTCACCATCTCTCCTGGTCTCCCTACTACCCCTAACCATCTCTCCTGGTCTCCTCACTACCCCTAACCATCTCTCCTGGTCTCCCAACTACCCCTAACCATCTCTTCTGGTCTCCCCACTACCCCTCACCATCTCTCCTGGTCTCCCCACTACCCCTAACCATCTCTCCTGGTCTCCCCAGTACCCCTAACCATCTCTCCTGGTCTCCCCACTACCCCTAACCATCTCTCCTGGTCTCCCCACTACCCCTCACCATCTCTCCTGGTCTCCCCACTACCCCTAACCATCTCTCCTGGTCTCCCCACTACCCCTCACCATCTCTCCTGGTCTCCCCAATACCCCTAACCATCTCTCCTGGTCTCCCAAGTACCCCTAACCATCTCTCCTGGTCTCCCCACTACCCCTAACCATCTCTCCTGGTCTCCCCAGTAACCCTCACCATCTCTCCTGGTCTCCCCAGTACCCCTAACCATCTCTCCTGGTCTCCCCACTACCCCTAACCATCTCTCCTGGTCTCCCCACTACCCCTAACCATCTCTCCTGGTCTCCCCACTACCCCTAACCATCTCTCCTGGTCTCCCCACTACCCCTCACCATCTCTCCTGGTCTCCCAAGTACCCCTAACCATCTCTCCTGGTCTCCCCAGTACCCCTCACCATCTCTCCTGGTCTCCCCAGTACCCCTAACCATCTCTCCTGGTCTCCCCAGTACCCCTAACCATCTCTCCTGGTCTCCCCAGTACCCCTCACCATCTCTCCTGGTCTCCCCACTACCCCTAACCATCTCTCCTGGTCTCCCCACTACCCCTAACCATCTCTCCTGGTCTCCCCACTACCCCTAACCATCTCTCCTGGTCTCCCCACTACCCCTACCCATCTCTCCTGGTCTCCCCACTACCCCTAACCATCTCTCCTGGTCTCCCCAGTACCCCTAACCATCTCTCCTGGTCTCCCCAGTACCCCTCACCATCTCTCCTGGTCTCCCCACTACCCCTAACCATCTCTCCTGGTCTCCCCCGTACCCCTAACCATCTCTCCTGGTCTCCTCACTACCCCTCACCATCTCTCCTGGTCTCCCCACTACCCCTAACCATCTCTCCTGGTCTCCCCACTACCCCTAACCATCTCTCCTGGTCTCCCCAGCACCACTCACCATCTCTCCTGGTCTCCCCACTACCCCTAACCATCTCTCCTGGTCTCCCCAGTACCCCTAACCATCTCTCCTGGTCTCCCCACTACCCCTCACCATCTCTCCTGGTCTCCCCACTACCCCTCACCATCTCTCCTGGTCTCCCCACTACCCCTCACCATCTCTCCTGGTCTCCCCAGAACCCCTAACCATCTCGCCTGGTCCTCCCACTACCCCTAACCATCTCTCCTGGTCTCCCCAGCACCCCTAACCATCTCTCCTGGTCTCCCCACTACCCCTAACCATCTCTCCTGGTCTCCCCACTACCCCTAACCATCTCTCCTGGTCTCCCTACTACCCCTAACCATCTCTCCTGGTCTCCCCACTACCCCTAACCATCTCTCCTGGTCTCCCCAGTACCCCTAACCATCTCTCCTGGTCTCCCCAGCACTCCTAACCATCTCTCCTGGTCTCCCCAGTACCCCTCACCATCTCTCCTGGTCTCCCCAGCACCCCTAACCATCTCTCCTGGTCTCCCCACTACCTCTAACCATCTCTCCTGGTCTCCCCACTACCCCTAACCATCTCTCCTGGTCTCCCCAGCACTCCTAACCATCTCTCCTGGTCTCCTCACTACCCCTCACCATCTCTCCTGGTCTCCCCTTACTGTACCTAGACTATATAAAAACACCCAAGTGGTTAACACACACTCTTCCTGCCCCCCTCCCCCCCCCCCAAACACCCCCAGCCCCCCCAGTCAGGTTCAGGGCCATCCCAGAGGAGGACCTCCATAAGAGCGCCATGGAGCTGGACCCTGTGGTGCTCCACTGTGAACTCTCCAGCGAAGACGCCGTCGCCGTCTGGTAGGTACAGTACTCTACATCAAGCGCACCTCGGGTTTTTTCACCTCAGCTCAGGCAAGTTTTGCGAAGTTTCATTCACCTCAGAGTCTGGAATTCTGGGAAAATCTCCATTCATTGTAGGCCCACTGGGTGACACGAATCAAGCGCTCCCAAAGTCAGTGTCTTGGTGCTTCTGTGCGCAGGTATAAGGACGGCGTTGAGGTGCAGCCCAGCGAGAACATCACCCTGCAGGCCGAGGGAACCATGAGGCGGCTCATCGTGCGATCCTCCGAGGCCTCGGACGCAGGGACCTACACCTGCCAGGCGGGGGACAGCAGCATGGTCTTCACCGTCCACGTCAAAGGTGGGACACTGGCACGCCTGCGAACGCTAGATTTAATTTGGATATCTAGAAATAAATAAAGAGTAAAAAGTGTTGCCGAGGTTCGATCCAACCGTTCAAACACTGGTTCTTTATTCCAAAAATACATACAGTTGCAACTGGGCTCTTGAACGGAACACAAAACAACGCTTCGCCCACGAACTGAAGAATTCTGTTCTGCACCGGTCTTAAATTCAAAGTTAGGCCCAGAGATTTCTACGATCTGATTGGCTAAACAATCATTTACACGTCATCAACAATGGCGAACGTCATCCATAATGGCCTAACAACAGGTTTGAAAGTTCAACGTGTGATACAACAGAGAGATATGATCAAATAGTTCTGGAAAGTCAACGACACAATTGGAGACCACAGTTAAGTAAAAACTAGGATCATAAACGAAGCCTGGAGGTGTCGTTTTAATCCACCCCCTGGAGAGGTTATCCTGCCATGAACTAAGAAAAGCACTAATAAAAACACTCTTTGAAAATGTAAACTAACCGATCCCACACGGTCGGATATTCCAGTAATAATGACGGTTTCCTCCAGAGCCACCTGTGATGATCGTGGAGCCCAAGGAGGATGTGGTGTTGGAGCGCCACCTGTGGGAGGAGGTGGTACTGCAGTGCGAGCTGTCGCGCTCCAGCGGCCAGGTGCGCTGGTTCAAGGAGGGGCTGCTGGTGGCGGAGGCCGAGAACGTGAGGCTAGCCTCCGAGGGGCCGTACCGGAGGCTGACCGTGCTCCGCGCCGCGCCCGAGGACGCCGGGGAATACGTCTGCGACACGGACGGTGACTCGGTGTTCTTCCAGCTCACCGTCACGGGTAGGAGGGGGGGAGGGAGGGGAGGGAAGGGGGGAGGGAGGGAGAGGGGGAGGGGAGGGGAGGAGGGAGGAAGAGGAGGAGGGGAGGAGGGAGGGAGGGAAGGTGGGAAGAAGAGAGGGAGTAAGCGGAGATGGATGAATGAATGATTCATCAGTATTTTCCAGCCTGCGAAAAAAATGTTGTTTTCTCAAGTCTGGACTTCCAGCCGCCCAGAACGATTTGAGTGGGCGGGACTTGCCTTGACAGGCAACTCCTTCAGCCAATCAGCATAATAAAACATAGATCAAACTTTTGCCAAATCCATTTAGAAGAACAGCGAAAACGTCTTTTCTGCTGAGAAACTCTTGCATGCCCTTGTTCTTCTTTAATTGTTGTTATTGAGTCTATTTCTGCAATAACTGTACTTATTCTTCTAACGTTAACGTTACCGATCGATTCATTCCATAAGCGGACTCCTGTTGTCTTTCTCGTCATCATCTATTAGAACCAATCAGGGACTGGGGGCGGAACAGCAGTTAAAATGCAGTCTCCTGATTGGTGCCCCGTTTTCTGGGAAAACTCAAAACGCTGTGTGTGGCTGAAAGTCCAGACAAATGTCTTTTTTTGAGTCTGTCTTCCAGGCTAAGTATGTCCTACTCTAGATACTTTTTCACACCTCTGTCCACGTTCTCATCCGACCAGTAAAAGACACGGTCAGCGTTCTCTCTGCCTCCGCCCCCTTCCCAGAACCTCTGGTGCGGATCGTCTCGCCCAGCGAGGCGGAGCTAAACCTGACCCACGTTGCCCCCGGGAAGCTGGAGCTGAGCTGTGAGATCTCGCAGGCCGAGGCCCCGGTACGGTGGTACCGAGACGGGCTGGAGGTGGACGAGGGCCCCCTGCTGGTCCTGGAGGCACACGGGGCCCACAGGAAGCTCGTCATCCCCAGGACCACCGTGGAGGACACGGGGGAGTACGTCTGTGACACCGAGGACGACTCGGTGGCCTTCTTGGTGACCATCACAGGTACAGTTCTGGGCCAGGAAGGGCACTCATACACTTTTTGCTCTGGGTATTTGTACCAATACTGAACGGTCATGGACGGTCACTGTGGAAAGACTCTATTGGTCGGCTGTAGCTCAGTTGGTAGAGCGGGTCGTTCAGTGGTCGAAGGGTCAGCGGTTCGAATCCCAGCTCCGACTGTCCACATGTCGAAGTGTCCTTGAGCAAGACACCTAACCCCAAATTGCTCCCAATGAGCAGGTTAGCACCTTGCATGGCAGCTGCCGCCATTGGTGTGTGAGTGTGTGTGAATGGGTGAATGAGAGGCCATTGTAAAGCGCTTTGAGTGCCGCTAAGGTGGAAAAACGCTATATAAGTGCCGTCCATTTACCATTTGGTCATTGTAGTCTTCAGTCTGAGAAATATTCTTGTGTAAGACATACATGTTAGAGCTCATTCACACCCATGCATGGTAAACAACTCTTTGTTAAACGTACTAATCTTGAGTCTCTCCTTCTAAAGAGCCTCCAGTGAAGCTAGCCCGTCCTGACAGGTCGTCTGACGTGGTGGAGTGCTTCGCTGGCGCCCCCTTGGTGTTGGAGGTGGAAGTGTCTCGCCCCAACGCTGAGGTGGTCTGGAGGAGGGATGGAGTGGAGGTGGGGGCGAGCGTCTCCATCGCTGAGGACGGCCTCCTCCGCCGGCTCACAATCCACACCCCCACCCTGAAGGATTCTGGGAAATACACGTGTGACGCCACGGACGACGCCATCGACTTCCAGGTCAACATCTCAGGTGAGAGGTCAGAGGTCTCAGAACGATGTGGCCATGGGAAATGTAGTTTTTTGAGGGACATTTTAACTAATTGGTTGGTTTATTGATTGAAGTAGTTGTACCATATCATATTGATCATTTTTCAAACACTTCTTTCTTTGTGTTTCCTGAAACGTCGCCCTCCAGACCCGCCGGTCAAGATACTTCGGAGGTCGGAGGTCAAGGTGGACCAGAGGTCGCTGGTGTCTGACGACATTGTGCTGGAGTGCGAGCTCTCGCGCCCCAACGCCATCGCCCGCTGGTTCAAAGATGGCCGTCGCCTGGAGGGAGACGAGCGCTACTGCGAGGAGGAGGAGGGGGCGTTTCGCTCGCTGGTCATCCTCAACGCCGAGCTGAGCGACTCTGGGGAGTACCTCCTGGACGCCCGAGACGACAGCATCAGCTTCCGGGTCACCGTGGAGGGTGAGGAGCAGGGGGGGTCTTCGACGGTCATCAAGCACAGCAAGCCTGGGGCCAAATCCAGGAAGTAGTATTTGCACATGCATGCTCTCAAACACAGTGAAGTGTTCTTGAGGTGGACAGGGTTTGATTCAGGCTTGGTTCAGTCCTGTCC
>NW_028176521.1:193844-201344 GCF_949987555.1 Borostomias antarcticus
TGCTTTGGTAACACAGGAAAACCGGTAAGAAACTAGTTCAATGTTCCTGACGCTGAGTCTAGTATCTCTCTGATGTTTGACCTAAAGACATTCAATCAATCAATCAATTATTGATTGATTGATTGATTGATTGATAGTATCTCTCTGATGTTTGAGCTAAAGACATTCAATCAATCAATCAATCATTGATTGATTGATTGATTGATTGATTGATAGTATCTCTGATGTTTGACCTAAAGACATCATTACATTCTCTGAACAAAGTGTGCTATAGAATCTAGATAAAGCTTAAGCCCATCTTGAAACCCAGTGTCTCTGAGATCTTACAAAGCCTCCCGTCCCTCCCTGACCTATTGACCTTCGACCCTGCCCCCCAGAGCGTGAACTGGAGGTGCTGCACGGTCTGGAGGACCTGTATGTCCAGGAGGAGCAGAACGCCGTCTTCATGTGTGAGCTGTCCATGGAGGACGTCCCTGTCGAGTGGTACAAGGACGGACACAAGATACGACCGTCCAGCTCGGTCAAGATACGCACCGAGGGTTCGCACCGCAGACCACTCACTCAAACAGCTGTGTTTGTTTGTTTGTTTGTTTTTGTTTGTTTGTTTTGTTTTTTGTTTGTTTCTTCATTCGTTCCTTCTTTCTTTCATTCATTTGTTCTCTTATTCAGCCATTCATTGATTTGTATATTCATTCAGTCATTCTTTTTCATTCATATGTTCATTATTTCATTCGCTCATTCATTCATTCATTCAGTTTTTATCCTACGCCCCGCCCCTCTCTACCCCATGCCCCGCCCCCCTCCACCCCATGCCCCGCCCCCTCTCCACCTCACGCCCCCCTCCCCCCCCCGCTCTTCATACCTCTGCTGTGGCTCCTCCCCCTGCAGGGACCAAGCACTTCCTCCTCATGTGCAGCGTGAAAGCAGAGGATTCTGGGGAGGTTCGCCTCGTGGCCAAACAGATCGAGTCCACAGCCTACCTGGAGGTGGAGGGTATGACCAATCAATCAATCAATCAATCAATCAATCAATCAAAGCTTTATTTGTATAGCGCCTTTCATACCCAGAGGCAACACAATGCGCTTTACAGAGAACAAGGGAGGTGGGCATACGACCCACCTCTACATATTCCAGAGGGAAGCAAAAAAACAGTAATCACCCGGGGGCCAGATAATACAGAACTCCTTATGTCTGTCTTACGTCAAAGCCTGTCACCCATTCCACTCGTTCTGAAAAGAGCTTGTTTTTCGGCGGCGAACCGTTCACTCCTCATCCCTCGCGTCCTTCCCAGAACTCCCGGTGTCCATCGTCCGTCCGCTCCGCGACCGCACGGCCCTGGAGAAGCACCGGGTCATTCTGGAGTGTACCGTGTCCACGCCGCGCGCCGAGGCCACCTGGTACAAGGGCCGCGAGGAGCTGGTCAGCTCCGACCGGCTGGAGCTGCTGTCGGACGGCTGCTGCCACCGGCTGGTCATCCAGGAGGTGGCGCTAGAGGACGAGGGCTCCTACAGCGTCCAGGTGGGCGAGCACAGGAGCAAGGCCAGGCTGATGGTGGAAGGTAAGATGGAGACTTTCGCCGTGTTATTTCACCAGAGCTTCTGAGTCTGTGGCGGTTAGTTTGTGAACCTCAACATTCTGTTGCCCCGCCCCCTCTCCACCCCACGCCCCGCCCCCTCTCCACCCCACGCCCCGCCCCCTCTCCACCCCCCGCCCCGCCCCCTCTCCACCCCACGCCCCGCCCCCTCTCCACCCCACGCCCCACCCCCCTCCAGCCCAGACGCTGCTGATGGTGAAGGACCTGACGGATGTGGAGGTGTCGGCTCCAGACCCGGCCGTGTTCCAGTGTGAGGTCTCCCTGGCCGTCAGCAAGCCCCCCGCGTGGACCCTGAACGGGCAGACCCTCCAGCACGGACCCCTGGTCCGCCTGGAGAACCTCGGGACCGTCCACAAACTCACCCTGCGGGAGACGAGCGCCGACATGAGCGGCGCGGTCCGGTTCACCACCGGGAAGGCCAAGAGCAGCGCACGGCTGACCGTGAAGTAGAGGACCTGTCCCTACGCTCTAGAAACGCACCCGTCCTTCCTTCCCTGGCGTCAGATCACTGAGGGAGGGGGAGAGAGAGAGAGGGAGGGGAGGTGAGGGGGAGGGAGAGAGAGAGGGAGGGGAGGGGAGGGGGAGGGAGAGAGAGAGAGAGGGAGGGGAGGTGAGGGGGAGGGGGAGAGAGAGAGAGAGAGGGAGGGGAGGTGAGGGGGAGGGAGAGAGAGAGAGGTGAGGGGGAGGGAGAGAGAGAGAGAGGGGAGGTGAGGGGGAGGTAGAGAAAGAGAGAGGGAGGGGAGGTGAGGGGGAGGGAGAGAGAGAGAGGTGAGGGGGAGGGAGAGAGAGAGAGAGGGGAGGTGAGGGGGAGGTAGAGAAAGAGAGAGGGAGGGGAGGTGAGGGGGAGGGAAAGAGAGAGGGAGGGGAGGTGAGGGGGAGAGAGAGGGAGGGAGGGGAGGTGAGGGGGAGGGAGAGAGAGAGAGAGGGGAGGTGAGGGGGAGGGAGAGAGAGAGGGAGGGGAGGTGAGGGGGAGGGATGAGGGGAGGACTGGTAGGGAGTGAGGGGGGGAGGTGTAGGAGAGGGAGAGATGGAGGGAGGGAGGAGAGGAGGACTGGTAGGGAGGGAGGGAGGGAGGAGGTGAAGGAGGGAGGAGGGGAGGACTGGTAGGGAGTGGTTCGTTTCAGAGGAGTGTGAAAGTTAATGAGTGGGATGAGGAAGTGAATGTTAGTTACACATATTTATTAAGAATGATATATTAATTGGTGGGAAAAAATACAAATAGAGTTGCGATATGAATTATCAATGAATAGGTAAGTTGCAATAATTCATTTCATGTCAAAAGACTTTTCTATAGAGCACTTTTGTAATATTTTTCAGTGTGGTAGTGTAGCCATGTCGGCTGCAGCTCAATGGAGGTTAGAGCTTTCCTTCATTACAATCTAGTCCCAGATTGCAAGCGGATCTGGGCCATATACAGGCCAGATCTGGCCCTTGTGGCTCAGTTCCGGCCCATATATGGCCCAGAATTATTACACATCCGCTTGCTATCTGGGGTATTAGTTGTGTGTTGTTATTTCATAATATGGTTCACATGTAGAATGCTGTGGACCTTCGGTGCATCTAAGTGGAGATTTGAACACAAAAGCACATCAGCTGGTCGTTCAATTATGGGTCATTTATGGAAAGTATCATTACATACATGTTCAATACAATTTGGTATAACAAGACTTGACACGAACTAAGTTACAGCTATTAAAATCGATAAGTAACATGAATATTCTATATATTAATGTCATTTGTTTGCTTTATTATTGTGCAAAGCAAAAATATACATATATGTGTATATATGCATATGTCATTGGAGGGGTAGAAATACGACTGGAAGTTTAGGAAGATGGAAAGGTTTCCATGGCGATGGAGGTCTCTCTTCCAATGCATTTACATCCAGGAGAGACTAGGTAGGTCTCTATGGCCGCTGGAGAGAGTATTCCTACTGTACTACTCATGCACGCACACACACACACACACAGCTGCTACCAGGGACATCATATCAGGTCCCTGCTCTCTACCGCCCTCTGCTGGTCATTCTTATCTGTAAAAGTAGATATAAATGCATTGAAAGGGAGAAAAAACCAACAAGATTGAGCAACAATGAACATTTCTACATCAAGACAGCCACGTCTAGTTCTCATTGGATGAGAGACAGTCACATGACAACCCACTTGGCAAAAGGAATCCAGAAATAAAATCAACATTTGAATAAAAAAACACCACCACCCATCTTCAACAACTAAACCGTTTGATAAAGGTAGTCCGTGTTTTCATGTGGAATGTGATTCGTTTTCCTCGTTACAAATACAAAGATTTGTATACGTTTTAATACTGACAGATTGACTTTTATTCTGGATGTGCTCCCCGTCATCTTTTCACAAGCCTTTCTCTTGGGCTTTTAGTCAAATCCAGCACGGTCTCGCTCCAATGCAACATATCGTCAATCAACACATCAAAGACTCTTGGATTGTTCTTAAATGGGGTAAGTACCGATTATTGTAGTCCTACCTCATATCAGAAGCTTTAGAAAATTACAAGAACCAAACCCTGACTACGTTCTGGTCT
Organism: Borostomias antarcticus; assembly: GCF_949987555.1. Taxonomy (NCBI): domain Eukaryota; kingdom Metazoa; phylum Chordata; class Actinopteri; order Stomiiformes; family Stomiidae; genus Borostomias; species Borostomias antarcticus. Next base: position 197,995 of record NW_028176521.1, read on the forward strand.
ACAAGGCATCGTATTCGCGGTTCTTAAAACACAATGCTATCAAATAGGGAAAAACATTCAAGTACTGTTGTTGGCAAGATGAGAAAAGTGTGCTTTGTGTAAGCAGATACTGTATCATGAATGAGCACCTTGGTGCTGTAGATGTACTGTAGACGTGATATGACCGCAAACAGACGACTGACAGGTGAATGAAACCCAACCATTGCGATCGCAGTCTGGTTCTCATACGCGCTGATTCATCAGAAATTAATCTGAGGAAATATCCCGTTACTCTCTAACAACGATAGTCCCTGATGGCATCTACTACGTATAAAACACAACGGCACATCTGCCTGGTCATCCAAGGTGCTCCGCAAACGTTAGAATCTGGACAAAGTGCTGTCCAATATCGACTAGATTATTCAGATATCAATGGGATGCGTTTCCTCTGGTCTAAACAACATGAGGGGAAAAAAAATCAATATAATTATGGATTTGGGATTTTTTGCAGTTATTGGGTGCAGTTATTTGAGATGCAGTTATTGGGTAAATCTATCAAAGTATTGATCACACTGGCTGGTGATATTACAATGATCTGATCTGAGAATGTATAGATTAACAGAACAACATCATGTCTGTGTTTCACTACAGACAAACCATCACTTTACCGTACAGGGATTCCCACCTTGAAAAGGCTACATTCCTTGGATTTCTGTTGTGGGGGGAGGGAAAAACGAACGGTACCAAAAAAGAAAAGATAACACATATTCAAGTGTTAAAAATTCCTATCTGTCCATCGATTTGCTTTTCAAAAAGAGATTAACATTCTGTTCAGTCTGAAACCTGACGTTCTCAACTCCAACCCCACCTAGAGGGAGGTCTACTTCCTGTTCCCCACTCCACTTCCTGTCCAGTCTTTCCCCCGTGGTCTTCCGACAGACAGGTGGCGACATTCTTAACGTGCCCCCGTGTAAAATGGTCCTCTTCACTGTAAACGCACTCCAACATTTTCACATCCAACTTTCTCTCTCTTCACCACGACATCCGTCCATACTTGTCCAGATGTCCAGCAGTCAGACATGGGGGACAAGCTCGCCCCCCTGAGTCAGACAGGCAGTCCGACATGGGGGACCAGCTCGCCCCCTGAGACAGACAGGCAGTCAAACATGGGGGACCAGCCCGCCCCCCTAAGTCAGACAGGCAGTCCGATGGGCCAATCAGACCTCACTGGGCGTGTTCATCCACACGGTGTACCAGGAGCTTGGCGGAGGGATGAAGGGAGGGAGGGATGGAGGAGAAAAGAGGGTGGCTGACACCGCTGTGGTGCCGTTCTCGGGTTCTCCGAGGGGAGGCGGCAGTAGCACGGTAAAGGACCCGCCGTTCTGGAGAGGTTGACGGGTCAAGGGTTAGGGGTCAGGGGTCATTTGAGAAATAGGGGCTTTGCCAGGCTGCAGGAGCTCCAGGGTGGGGTCCTAGAGGGCGAGCGCCCGGTGCTGGGCCTGGGGGAGATGGTGTGCAGCGTTAAGGCACCGTCCGCCTGCAGTTCCTGGTCTGTCCTGTGGAGGGCGGTAGAGCGGTGGAGGGGGGCGCTCGCTAGCTGGTGGGGCCCTGCTGTCTGAGCACGCTGTAGACGTCGTCCACTTTACTCAGGCTCTCGAAGAACGGGATGAGATCCAGCAGCTCCGTGTCCGACATGTCGTCGAACCATGAGGCCACGGGCACCTGGGCGTAGACACACACACACAGACACACACACACACACACACACACACACACACACACACACACACACACACACACATTTTACAATGATTACATGTTAATATAACAGTAAAAACAATAGCCTGCAAAACCCTCATCATAATGAGAACGCTATGTTGATACTGTAAGCAGGGGCGGTGCATGTACTTGCCCCCCCCCCACCCCGCTCAACACATCTCCCGCCAATCGGAATTGTTGGTTTGATATTTCAGGTTTAAAAGTATCAGTCTCGTTTTGGGAGTGTGCCCTTTTTTCTACTCGAAAAATTACAAAATGTCATCACACCTTCACATGAAGCTCATCATCTCATCCTGTCCTAAAAACCTGCCGAGATCAACTCTTAACACTGACTCCTACTCATCACTGACTCAACACTTAGATCCTACTCTGAGCGCTGAGTAAATACCTCTGGCATGAATCCTAGGAGTAATTAATTTTCGAGACGGCTCTATTCCAAACGTATGGCTCTATTCCAGACCTGAAATCCATACGGGTAGATGAACAACTTGATTATCTGCGCTGTGTTTACCTCAGTTTGCACGGTTTTAGCCTGCACCCTGACGATAGCATACTGTATATAAATGAGCCTGTACATATATAAACGAGCCGGTACATATATAAACGAGCCTGTATATATATAAACGAGCCGGTACGTATATAAAACGAGCCTGTACATATATAAACGAGCCGGTACATATATATAAACGAGCCGGTACATATATAAACGAGCCTGTACATATATAAACGAGCCGGTGCATATATAAACGAGCCTGTATATATAAACGAGCCGGTACATATATAAACAAGCCTGTATATATATATAAACGAGCCAGTACATATATAAACGAGCCTGTACATGTATAAACGTGCTTGTACATGTATAACGATCCGGTACAGAGGCAGAGAGGGAGGGTCTCTTACTGCGTTGTCGGGGTGGAAGACGTAGGAGGCGGGTGAGTTGTCGATGATGATGACCTTGTTGAGGTCGCGACCCAGGCGGCTCAGGTCCTTCACATAGTTCCCCCGGTGGAACACGCACGACTCCCGGAACAGACGGCAGCGGAACGCGCCCCACTTATCCAGCAGGTCCGACACGGGGTCCGCGTACTGGAACACACACACACACACACAGGAACACACACACAGGAACACACACACACATGCACGCACACACACACACGCGCACACACACACACACACAGGAACACACACACACAGGAACACACACACACACGCGCACACACACACACACACACACACACACAGGAACGCACGTGCATGCACACAGAAACAGAAACACACACACAGGAACACACACACACACACAGGAACACACGCACACACACACAGGAACACACACACAGGAACATACACACACGCACACACACAGGAACAAGCACACACACAGGAACGCACACACACAGGAACACACACAGGAACACACACACGCACACACACACACTCACACAGGAACACACACACACAGGAACACACACACACACACACACACACACAGGAACACACACACACAGGAACACACACACACACAGGAACACACACACACACACGCACAGGAACACACGTGCATGCACACAGAAACAGAAACACGC
>NW_028176521.1:206344-236344 GCF_949987555.1 Borostomias antarcticus
ACACACACACACATCACACACACATCACAAACATCACACACACCTCCCACACAGCGCAGCCTCTTGCATAACCTGCGTATCTATACACATTCCTCACACGCACGCGGTCGCACACACACGGACACACACACACACACAAACACATAACCTGCGTATCTATACACATTCCTCACACGCACGCGCTCGCACACACACGGACACACACGGACACACACACACACGGACAGACACACACACACACGCACGCGTACGGGAACCGGAGTTAGAATGCATTTTCCAAGGATCCCTTGTGTAAAATAAAACCACTCATGTTTCCTCTCAAAGCGATTGTTTTTTGTGATGATCTATGCGCTTTTACAACAATGAGGGCAGGAAACTAGATCCCAGTACGCTTCTACTAAGGACTTCTACTAAGGACTTCTACTAAGGACTTCTACTAAGGACTTCTACTAAGGACTTCTACTAAGGACTTCTACTAAGGACTTCTAATAAGGACTTCTACTAAGGACTTCTAATAAGGACTTCTACTAAGGACTTCTACTAAGGACTTCTACTAAGGACTTCTACTAAAGACTTATACTAAAGACTTCTACTAAAGACTTCTACTAAGGACTTCTGAAGGCTTCAAGACAAAAGGATATTGAGAAAAACAAGCAGGGTTGAGTGTTTGTGGTGATCAGCTGTGAGGGGAGGAATGATCCCCCGCGGCCAGGGGCATGATTGGACAACGACAGGGGCCGTGTCCATGGAGACCAACACTCAAATACTCCATCCGGTTCATATATGATCATGCAAATGCTAAAAGATGAAAGAGAGCCATGTTCAGTATGTTCGGTATGTAAGAGACATCAGCAGCTGGATTAACACTGCAGCCACATCATCAGTTCATTTGAAGAATCGGTCTAGAAACGGCCAAGACTCAACTTACTCTAAACAAAGATTCTACTAACTATAAGTATCAACTAACCCTAACCTCAACTAACTCTAAACAAAGATTCTACTCACTATAAGTATCAACTAACCCTAACCTCAACTAACTCTAAACAAAGATTCTACTAACTATAAGTATCAACTAACCCTAACCTCAACTAACTCTCAACAAAGATTCTACTAACTATAAGTATCAACTAACCCTAACCTCAACTAACTCTAAACAAAGATTCTACTAACTATAAGCATCAACTAACCCTAACCTCGACTAACTCTAAACAAAGATTCTACTAACTATATGTATAACTAACCCTAACCTCAACTAACTCTAAACAAAGATTCTACTAACTATAAGAATCAACTAACCCTAACCTCAACTAACTCTAAACAAAGATTCTACTAGCTATAAGTATCAGCTAACCCTAACCTCAACTAACTCTAAACAAAGATTCTACTAGCTATAAGTATCAGCTAACCCTAACCTCGACTATGATGAGGACGTGTGTTAAACTGAACATATAAATGGTGGTTTGATGTCACGTAGGCCGGGGGACCTTCTGTTCAACGCTCACTCTCACTAGTGCATTTATTTAAAAAAGGGACAGACTTCTTTTCTCTTCAACTCTCCATTCTTCCTCCTCCTTTCATTCTCTCCATTCCCAGCCTCTTTCTCCCCCTCTCGTGACTGTGTTGTAAAGCAACCCCCTCTCTCTCTGACTCCCTCTCTCTCTCTCTCCCCCTCTCTCTCTGACTCCCTCTCTCTCTGACTCTCTCTCTCTCTCCCTCTCTCTCTCTGACTCCCTCTCTCTCTCTGACTCTCTCTCTCTCTCCCCCCCCTCTCTCTGACTCCCTCTCTCTCTGACTCCCTCTCTCTCTCCCTCTCTCTCTCTCTCCCCCCTCTCTCTCTGACTCTCTCTCTCTCTCTCCCCCCCCTCTCTCTGACTCCCTCTCTCTCTCTGACTCCCTCTCTCTCTCCCTCTCTCTCTCTCTCTCCCCCCTCTCTCTCTGACTCTCTCTCTCTCTGACTCCCTCTCTCTCTCTCTCTCTCTCTCCCTCTCTGACTCCCTCTCTCTCTCTCTCTCCCCCTCTCCGTCTGCGGCCCACCATCCTGGTGGAAACAAAACAGGAAGCGTGAGGTCCGTACATGAGTACAGATTGTCGGGGCAAGCAGATTCCTCCTGCACACCAGTGTCATGGTGGCCGGGGACTGCACAACACACACGTTATGTGACAACATGCCCCTAGACTTGCGTCATGGCTCTGTCCTGCACGCCCGGGGTAGAGGCAGGTAGGCTAAGGACATAGGACATAGTGTAACTGATTATAAAGTTGTCATGAACATAGCTAACCAGGTCAGATAGCAGGGAGGGAAGGACTTGAGGAGGAACGCACTCAATAACACGTACAGAAGAGGGGAAATACAGGACAACTGTCAAGGGGGGAATGTTTAGAACAGGTGAAAGTTCAGTTAAAGACTTAAGCACACAATAACAGCAACCTCTGTCTAGGATCAGCTGTTATCCTGCTGAGTGGCGCAGTTAATCCAATGTCCTTGATGCTGGACTGACTTGGAAAAGCCTTGATGTTTCATGTAGGCCTAGTTTCAAGTGAAGTTCTGTCTGGTGTCCAACTAAACAGCTGACATGGGCGTAGACTAGCGTGTGTTGTAATCAAACTAGTATGTATGAGGGACAAAGTGTTAGAGGATGCCAGTTTGAGAAATAAGCCATTCTCAGAGTGACCGCAGGTTGCGTAATAGGTTTTCCAGAGAGCGCGCGGTGCACCACCCCTCAAGTTCCCCCCCAGAATAAAACCCTGTTTGATAATAAATCATATAAATAAATAATATCTCCCCGATACTAGTGAGTAACGTTTGGAACACAAATGCAATTGCAAAATGTGGTTTGTTTTGATGATGAGAAGTAGTGGAATTAAAGCCAGGCAGACTCGGGTTTGACATGTGTGCGTAAAAACAACTGTGACGTCTTGAAAAGTTGATCTAAAACTTACCCTTGGAGTTACTCGCCTCTTCATCTCGACTAACTTGCGTGATTATTGAGGACTGATTGTCCATCACATTCACATATAATCTAGTTCTTATCAAACAAAAATGTTCTTTTTTATCACGACCGCTGGCTCAATGCATTAACATTAAATATTTACATTTCCAAAAAGTTACTCGCCTGTATAAAAATACTGTATAAAAACATAACGCATCTGTGCGTTTGCATTTCTATGCTGTAAAACACGTACCCGAAAGGTATAAAAGTTAAAAACAACAAGTGAAATACATTTACAAAGAAGTTAAAACTTTGTTTCAATATGGAGTTCAACTCCCCTCTCAATTTACAGATACAAACATGGAGCAGAGCGGTTTCAAGGCTTCCCTTTCTGCTTAAAGTGGCACAACCCTCAGTGTGTCTGAGGCGGGATGCTGGGGGACTTTCTGAGGGACGAGTAAAATCACGACGGTCCCTTGAGCCACAAGTTACATTGTAACTATCGAGGATATGAGATCAATTTACAAAATGGTCCTGGATACATTTTGGTCGAGAGAAAATGGACTTTAATGCTCATTCATAGCAATAACTTGCTGTTGATTAGGCTTCACAGGCCGTTCTACGGTGAACTATCCTTTAACTTCTGTCTCAGGGGGAATTATCATCTTTATCAAGTGGATTATCTCCCACACTTATTAAACATATCAGTGAATTAGTACTCTAATTAAGAGAGAAGTCTCCACAAACGGTTGATCTTGATGTTGTGAACGAGCCCACAGTAACAGCGCGTAGTTGAGAAGAAACGCCCAGCTCGGGTGCCTTGAGACCGGCCGGGGACAAACCAACACTAAGGGAGAGTCGTCAAGTTATACTTATATGCCTGTGTAAAATAGAAAACGACCTGTAGCCTATAGTCATTTTTATTGTAGTCATGTCATGGTAACTGTCTAGCTATAACCTTGTACAGTGCATCTCTCCCTATTCTATAGGGTAAATGTCTACTGTACCTTGTCCCTGTCTTAAAAATAAATAAAATCAATCAATCAATCAATCATAATTCAAACACACAACCGTTGAGTGCAAAGAACACCAGATATGCAAGTGTATCAATAGTTTTTATTACAGACTAGCCTATTTCATAAAAACATTTCAAACCTTCCACTTTATAAACACTGCAAATTGGTACATTTACAAATCTCCATTCAAATTTGTACAAAAAAGAAACACTGTATTGGTGAAGAGTTTTCTTTGACCACAAACGACTAGGCCCTACGATATATTATTTTCTATTTTGTCCGTACGAGATGGAATCAGTCAAATATGATATGACGGATCAATAAATGAACAGCCAAACATCACGCATAATCTATTGTGAGTAAGCCATGACTACGGATTTACAAGATAATGGTTTTGGATATTTATATCATTGAAACAGTTTAGAGGCACCCAGAGCTGTGACCAACCTGGCAACCGGCAGATGACACTGTAGCACACGTTCCGCTGATGACCAGACATTCCAGCATGAAAACATCATCTACAGTAGCCATGTTTCCATCCACTTGTCAATCAAATTGTGTGAGGATCGCTAAAAATATGAATGTGAATAAAGCCGGTGAACGTGCGTTTCCATCTAGAGCTTTAAATCGGATAAAGCATTTATCACAAAAGACTTTTATCGAACAAGAGAAAATTCGATGAGATCGACAGTACAAACTTTTTGTCGATTTTCATGATTTTTAATCGAATTTTACTGTTTCCATGAGGCATTTTTAATTCGATATAACTTAATTCGCATAAAACGTGTGGATGGAAACATGGCTATTGTCAGGTTTTTTTTTGTGGTGCAATACTGTAATAAGTTCTAGTACTTAATTTCAGAATCAACCACAGGACGAAGTCATCACAGTCAGATTCTGACCCCATGAACATCAATCACACAAGGGTGCGTTTGATTTGAAAACATGATGCATTGTTTTATCAGTAGTCATTCAGTAAATCATATCCCAGAAACGCACACATGCCAATAAATTAACATGAAAGAAAAAGGTAAACAAGTCATACAATTCCAAGAAAAAACAAACTATTCTTTTTGGTTTTGCATTCAGAAGAAATTGTAAATAAATGCAATTTAAAATTAGCAGCATAAACGAGCACACATTATGGTACATTCACATAATAACCACCAGATATACTACATTCAAACCCCAAAATTAAGTCTGTGCTCTAAAAACAGATACATATTCATGTTCCAGGTTAATTGTGCTAACCAAATCATTCAAAGCAAATGTCCGCTGGATCATGTCGGTTGAAATCCACACACACATCATGAGAGCTCCCTCTGTCGAGCTCAAACAAACACATCATGCCAAGTCAATAAGGGGAAGAAACAGCGGTCTGTTAGCAGTGTTTGAGTCCTGATATTTGATGAACTGATCCAGTGGTGCTTCCCTTAGGGTCCATCTTGTCCCAACATCTCAACCAAACTGGGATTACAACTGATCCAGATGATGTCCCGATGATAGTCGACACCACTCTCTAGGGTCCCTCAGCGACTTCTTCCTTTCTTTCTTTCTTTCTTTCTTTCTTTCTTTCTTTCTTTCTTTCTTTCTTTCTTTCTTTCTTTCTTTCTTTCTTTCTTTCTTTCTTTCTTTCTTTCTTTCTTTCTTTCTTCTCCATTCCTTGGTCTTTGAGGACACACATTACAGGCAGGCCATTCCCTCAGCCTGGACTGCCCTGTGGCCCTGGTACTCCCCTACAGCACCACCCTGGTTAACACACACAACCCTCACCCTGGACTGCCCTGTGGCCCTGGTAATCCCCTACAGTACCACCCTGGTTCACACACACAACCCTCACCCTGTGTTATAATCCTTCTCCGACTCAGACCTTCTCCCTGCCGATGGCCCGGTGGTGACGCGGGACCGAAGACGCCGGTGTCCCCAGTCTCGTCGTGGGACGGCCAACATGTCCATTGGTGTAGCTGTGTGTTCCTCAGAAGACCCTTGTCCACACTACTGAAGCTGGTGGTGTTCCCCATATCCAGATAAGCAGGTATAACTGCGTAACCCACGGCTACCCCCCTGCCCCACCCCCTCAGTTGGCGCCTGGCGTGCCGGGGAGGCGCGAGGAGGGCGTGGCGGCGGGCGTGGCGGCGGGCGTGGTGGGCGTGGCGGCCTGGTAGGAGCGCAGCAACACCTTGTGTGTGGTGGAGGTTTGGGCGCGGCGCCGACCCTCGTCCCCCAGGAAGTCCTTGAGGGCGACGGTGTTGAAGGTAAGCGTCTGTCGGCGCAGCTTCATCAGGTAGGAGTCCTGCAGCCAGGCGTGGGTGAAGCAGTCCTTGGTGGTGGGCCGCGCCCTGACCAGGGAGACAGCGGAGGTTAGCACGCTCATCACCCCATAGTTATTAACACAAGGAGCCCACTGGATGGTGGGGGTTAGGGTTACCTAAACCTCGCCCCTTCAAATTCTCTAACTATTTTATGACATCTTAAGAGCATGACTACAGCCCAAAACCGCACAGTAGCACACATCAAACATGGTTTTAGAAGTCGCCAATTGACCAAATATACTCTGACTAAAGAAGTGGGTATACTCTGACTAAAGAAGTGGCCATACTCTGACTAAAGAAGTGGCCATACTCTGACTAAAGACGTGGGTATACTCTGACTAAAGAAGTGGGTATACTCTGACTAAAGAAGTGGGTATACTCTGACTAAAGAAGTGGGTATACTCTGACTAAAGAAGTGGCCATACTCTGACTAAAGAAGTGGGTATACTCTGACTAAAGAAGTGGGTATACTCTGACTAAAGAAGTGGCTATACTCTGACTAAAGAAGTGGCTATACTCTGACTAAAGAAGTGGCTATACTCTGACTAAAGAAGTGGGTATACTCTGACTAAAGAAGTGGGTATACTCTGACTAAAGAAGTGGCTATACTCTGACTAAAGAAGTTGCCATACTCTGACTAAAGAAGTGAGTATACTCTGACTAAAGTGTTCCGTAAACCTTCGTATACCCTCCACTAATCGTCAGTCATGTTTCTGTGTTTTACCTGGTTCAAAACAACGGGATTCAACATTTTCTCATGTTGCTGAATGTACAATTTCTCTCCTGTCCCTTTCTGCGTGCTTTCGGCTCAACAGATCCGCTGACTCACCAGGCATAGCTCGTCAGCAGCTTCTTTATGAAAGTGGAGGCACTTTGGGACACATTGGAGTGCAGCTTGGTGGGGTCAAACTTGGCCGCCAGGATCTTTGCCTCTGTCTGCTCGGGGTCCTTCTCCTGGAAGGGCAGCCTGCCGCTCAGCCTGATCAAAAACACAATCAGAAATCACAATAATGCCAAGAAGCCCGGGACACGTGCCCAAAAGCTATCAACAAAAGAAGATTGTCAGAGCGCATCATTCTACGCACAGAATATAAAAGGTCTCTATAACCATCTCCCGATGCTACGCTACGTTGGTAATCAATCCCATGATGACTGCACTACTGCACTATGGGTAATCTATGTCACTGATACTCACAGGATGTAGGTAAGGACCCCCACGCTCCAGATGTCTGCAGAGGGACCCACCACCTCCCCCCTCACCATCTCTGGGGCTGGGGGCACCGGAGCAGGGCGGGGCAGGGGGGGATTGGGGGGGTGGGGGGGGGGGGCAAGTAGAGGGGGTAAGGGACAAAGCACAGAGGGGATTCGGCGCATACCACGGTGAATGAACAAGGAATGTGAGCTTTGTAGAGGTACATTTTACCTCAGTTTTCGCTACCAGGTAAACTACAGTACATCAAGTGCACCTGAAGTATTTGACAGTGGTAACTGGTTAAAGTCGAACTGAAATGAAAAAAGCATTCTGTCCCATTTTGGTTCACGTAATTGGTCATAGTGTTCACCTATTCAACGATGTATGCCAAAAAAATTACAAAATTCTACTTTTGTTGTAATCTTTTATCAAAGTATATAATTTCTTACTTCCTGGAAAACGGTAGGTCACGTGCAATGACGACAACAGAACCTTAGATTTTAGGCCAATAATCTCACGACATCCACCCGTCAATCAACGCTATCCTTCTATCGAATCTGTCTAAAGTTCTTAAAACCCGTCCACTTGTCAATGTTCCAATGAAATTCCTCTAAACGCATGTCCCGCCCTCATAGCTTGTTTGCGTCAGAAATACATCAAACTACGGAAGTTAGATGATCTCAAACGTCCGTTTCAGTGCGACTTTAAACTGATTTCTAAGAGGACCTTGAAGTAACTCACCCATGTACTCCAGAGCGCCCAGTCCTGGGTCGTACTGTTTCAGAGAGAGGGGGTTGAAGTGCTGAGCGCTGCCAAAGTCCACGATCTTGATGACGTTGAGGTGTGTGACCATGATGTTCTCCGGCTTCAGGTCCAGGTGGAGGATGTGTTTGTTGTGGAGATACTCCAGACCCTGCAGGATCTGCACCAGGTAGCCCACCACGTCATCCTCGGAGTAGCGGAACCTGCAGTAGAGAAGAGTAGAGGTGAGGAGAGTAGAGGAGAGGAGAGGAGAGGAGAGGAGAGGAGAGGAGAGGAGACGTGAGCAGAGCAGAGTAGAGGTGAGTAGAGCAGAGCAGAGTAGAGGTGAGGAGAGGAGAGGAGAGGAGAGGAGAGGAGAGGAGAGGAGAGGAGAGGAGAGGAGAGGAGAGGAGAGGAGAGGAGAGGAGAGGAGAGGAGAGCAGAGCAGGGGAGAGGAGAGGAGAGGAGAGGAGAGGAGAGGAGAGGAGAGGAGAGGAGAGGAGAGGAGAGGAGAGGAGAGGAGAGGAGAGGAGAGGAGCGTTGCGCAGAGCAGAGTAGAGGTGAGTAGAGCAGAGTAGAGGTGAGTAGAGCAGAGTAGAGGAGAGGAGAGGAGAGGAGAGGAGAGGAGAGGAGAGGAGAGGAGAGGAGAGGAGAGGAGAGGAGAGGAGAGGAGAGGAGAGGAGAGGAGAGGAGAGGAGAGGAGAGGAGAGGAGAGGAGAGGAGAGGAGCGTTGAGCAGAGCAGAGTAGAGGTGAGGAGAGGAGAGTAGAGGTGAGTAGAGATATGTGTGTGTGTGTGTGTGTGTGTGTGTGTGTGTGTGTATATGTGTGTGTGTGTGTGTGTCCCGTTCCCTCACCTGTCTATGAGGCAGTAGAGGATCTCCTTGCCGGTGCAGAACTCGGCCACCAGGACCAGGTATCTCGGGGTGACGTAGGCCTCGTGCAGCGCCATGATCCGGTCGTTGTGGAGCGACTTCAGGATGTTGTACTCCTGCAGCACGGCCGGCCTGCTGTCCTGGTCGTAGGGGACGATCTTGGCCATGAACACGGTGCCCGTGGCGTTCTCCCTGCACTCCCTGACCACCCCGAACCGGCCCCTGGACACAGGGAACACACAGGGGTCAGGGGTCAAGTCAGGGGTCAGGACAGGGGTCAGTATATATATATGGCCAGGGAGCCCAGGGCTAGAAACCCAGTTCCTGAGGTCACTGTATTATTCAACCACATACATTTCATTGTGTTTGTTTGTTGTTATTGTTGTTATTCTCTATTTGTTGTAATTCACGTCTCTTTCTGTTCCACACAATGTTGCGAAGTCTGTGTTTTGAATCCCAGGGAGACTCGCTGTTGCTGATCCAAATAAACAAACCAACCGAGGAGGTCTGAAGCCTTATTTATCCTCCTTGAGTCAGCCCCCGTTTTTTGGCTCACGGACATAATTTGGAACGTGTCCCAGGCTGTGAGCCACTTGGCTCGTACCTCCACATTTCTAGCGGCTCGCTCCGCGTCATTATGATGTCTCATAGATTTGATTACTAGACTGGCAAGAGGATATAAAATGACATAACGATTAGCTGACATTTTTTTTGTGCAGATACTTAAAATGCTGCTCCTGATCGATTTCTCTCATGTCACGGAGGAGGTTGAACTCCCTCGGTTCATCTCGTCTGCTGTCAGATGGTCGGACTGACATTCCACCTTCTTTCACACCTCCCCCCCCCCCAATAAAACAAGACTGAGGATGACCTCTTCCTCCCCCAGCGTTGGTGAATCTATATCATCAGGCATCGCGGTTGAGGTAGACTGACCGGTATACGGCCATATAGTAAGTAAATAAGTAAACTTTATTTATACATATTTATTTATATTTACACTCGCGGGCGCCTCGGGGCAGGTTACAACGGACACAGGACGCTCGTCAGTGAGGCGGTCTATCAAGTATAAACGCCCAGAGCCATGAGCTATGAGCCATGAGGAATGAGGCATGAGGCATGAGCCATGAGGTATGAGCCATGAGCCATGAGGCATGAGCCATGAAGCATGAGGCATGAGGCATGAGGCATGAGGCATGAGCCATGAGCCATGAGCCATGAGCCATGAGCCATGAGCCATGAGGTATGAGCCATGAGGCATGAGGCATGAGGCATGAGCCATGAGCCATGAGCCATGAGCCATGAGCCATGATCCATGATCCATGAGCCACGAGCCATGAGCCATGAGCCATGAGCCGTGTTACGGTCCCCTCACCTGGCCCGTTCCTCCAGGAAGGTGTAGGGCTTCTGAGGCACACCCTGGCGCAGGGCGGTGGAGGGGGTGCCCCGGCCAGAGGGGGCGCTGTTCCCCTCCCCGATGGGGCTGAGACTGGACACCTGGAGGACCTGGACACAGGGTTCAGGCGGTTATTTGACAACATACATCGAAATACAGTAAACGTATACTTTCATTGGTTCATTTTGTTAGATACATATGCATTAAATACATCTAGGCTTATTTCACAGTAAACCCATTCATTTATTGGTCCATTTTGTAACGAAAATGTGTAATTGTGCTCTCAATGCAGCATTTTAGATTTTTATTTTAATCATTTAGCAGACGCTCTTATCCAGAGCAATTCGAGTTCAGTACCTTCCTCAAGGTCATATTGGGTCAAGTGCCTTCCTCAAGGTCATATTGGGTCTAGTGCCTTCCTCAAGGTCATATTGGGTCAAGTGCCTTCCTCAAGGTCATATTGGGTCAAGTGCCTTGCTCAAGGGACCTTTGGGTCACTGGCACAACCATGAAGATGCATCGTTGAAGTTCCACACAATGGAACCTGCATTGGAGTTCAGCTCTACTACTATTCAGAGTGCTTGGGTGAGATACAGTGTTAAAACAGCAGTGAACTAGAGGCATCCAGCTACCTGGGGGGAGAACGAAGGGGCGGTCACCACGCGGGGGGGTCCGGCGAGGGCGTAGGTGGGGACGGGGGACAGGACGGGCTTGGTGGGGGTGGGAGGGGGGGTGACGAGATTAGAGGGGGACGTCGGGGGGGGCTGGGTCATGGGGGGGACCACGTTGATGGGGCTCCGAGGCTTGGGCGGGACGATGGGGGGGGGGCGGAGAGACTTGGCGGTCGCGGTCGGCGCGGGGGCCGACACGGGGGTCTTGGCTAGACGGCTGGTGGGGGCGCAGGGCGGAGGGGCGGGTGTGGAGGGAGGGGGGGAGGGGAGGGGAGGAGTGGGTGATGAGGGGGAGGAAGGAGAGGATACAGTTTGACAGTGGGGTGTGGTCTGGATCGGTTTGGGATAGGGGGCAGTGATGGAGGAGGTAACCATTGGAGTTGGGGGAGCAGGGACAGTCTTCACTATGGCAACAGCTGGGGAGGAGATTCCAACTGTAAAACAAACATATTCAATAAATCAATCAACCAATCAAGCAACCAAGCAACCAACCAATCAACCAATCAACCAATCAACCAATCAACCAATCAACCAATCAACCAATCAACCAATCAACCAATCAATCAATCAATCAATCAACTAACCAGTCAGTCAGTCAGTCAGTCAATCAGTCAGTCAATCAGTCAGTCAGTCAGTCAGTCAGTCAGTCAGTCAGTCAGTCAGTCAGTCAGTCAGTCAGTCAGTTAATCAGTCAGTCAGTCAGTCAGTCAGTTAATCAGTCAGTCAGTCAGTCAGTCAGTCAGTCAGTCAGTCAGTCAATCAGTGAAACAACGAACCCCACCCCTGATGTCCAGTACCTGTGGTGTCCAGGTGGACTTTGTCAGACCAGTTGCTGTACGGCCCCTGACCCGCCTTGTTAACGCACGCCACCCTGAACCGGAACACGCAGCCCGGTGGGAGGTCCGTCACGTTGTAGTAGCAGTCTGCCACGCCCGTCGCTATGATCAGCCAATTAGCATCTCCTGGAGGGAGGAGGGAGGAGGGAGGAGGGAGGAGGGAGGAGGGAGGAGGGAGGAGGGAGGAGAGAGGAGGGAGGAGGAAGAAAATAAAATGTTAAAAATGTATGGGCATCACTGGTCCTGCAATGCTCGTACTAAACACAAGATGGCAGTATTGCCAGAGCAGAGAAAGAGGGAGCGAGATATAAAGAGAGGGAGAGAAGAGAAGAGAAAAAAAACATACAGAAAGAAAGAGAGAATATGAGAAAAAAAGAGCGGGATAGAGGAGAGAGAGAGGGAGCCACAGACCGTCCGTCTTCCTCTCTAGGGTGTAGCTACAGGGGGCCTTGGTGTCCGCTGGTTTCCATAGCACCAGGGCGGTGTTGTTGTAGGTCTGGGGTACCTCAGGGGTCCCTGGTCGCTTAGGAACGCCTGCGGGGGGGGGGGGAGGGGGGCGAGAGAGAGGGGATGGGAGGATGAAGGGGGTTAGAGAGTATGACGGGAGGGAGGGATAGAATGATGGGAGGAGGGATGAGAGAAGGGGATGAACGAGGGGAGAAGGGTGTGAAGGGAACAGAGAAGGAGGTGAGGAGATAGGGAGGGAGGGAGCAGAGGAGGAGATGAGATGGGAGACTTTTGTTCAGCCAGTGTGATACTAACATCAGCATCTCCCTGATTTCATGATCTAGCCAATGAGCTGCCTGGAGAGTCCTGTATCTAACCAATGGGCTGCCTGGAGAGTCCTGTATCTAACCAATGAGCTGCCTGGAGAGTCCTGTATCTAACCAATGAGCTGCCTGGAGAGTCCTGTATCTAACCAATGAGCTGCCTGGAGAGTCCTGTATCTAACCAATGGGCTGCCTGGAGAGTCCTGTATCTAACCAATGGGCTGCCTGGAGAGTCCTGTATCTAACCAATGAGCTGCCTGGAGAGTCCTGTATCTAACCAATGAGCTGCATGGAGAGTCCTGTATCTAACCAATGAGCTGCCTGGAGAGTCCTGTATCTAACCAATGAGCTGCCCGGAGAGTCCTGTATCTAACCAATGGGCTGCCTGGAGAGTAGTCACGGATGAGCGGCGTGCGGAGAGCGTTATGGGATGAGGTGCGTAATGAGCCTCGCCCTCGCCCGACAGCCGTGAAAACAAGGCGGAGCTACAGGGAATTGAAGCGGACGTGCGTGGAATGTAGCGCCTGCCAACAGGAGCAAAAGTCACCTTGCTGCCGCCATCTTGGCGCCGGTTGCAACCTTTTAGTGTCATAGTTATTTAAGGTCAGTTGTGGTCTTGGAGGAGGAGGAGGAGGAGGAGGAGGAGGAGGAGGAGGAGGAAACACAGTTGCCAAACACAGTTGCTTTCCTGATGAGTAGAAACGTGCTATTGTTACGGCTATATTTAAATCTGGAGACCGCCTTGAAGCCAGTAACTATAGACCAATATCTATATTGCCGGTAATCTCAAAGGTTGCTGAGAAAGTTGTCGTTGAACAACTCACAACATTTCTCAACACAAGCAGTCCTGGTCTGCATCGTATGCAGTTCGGCTTCCGAGCAAATCAATCAACTAAAACTGCTCCCTTGCAATTAGTAAATTAGTAGAGCAAATTCAATCTAGGCTCGACAAAGGAGGAGTAGTTGGTATTGTATTTCTAGACCTGAGTGAAGCTTTTGATACAGTCAATCATGACGTCTTACTGTCGAAACTTGTTATTGTTGTGTTGTTGTGTTGTGTTTTCTGTGTTCTCATGTTGTTTTTTTTCCTGTATTGCTTGTTGTGTTTAATGTACTCTGACCTGCCAAGAGGACTGCAGATGCAAATTAGCTAGAAGCTAGAATCTGGTACAGTGCATTATATGCTGTCATAGTAGTTTATGCGTAATGTATATGTTTTAACTGTACGCTGTCCCTTTTAAATCAATAACTTAATGACTGGAGGACAGATAATGAAACCGTGTCTGGATGGTTCTTTTCTATTCTAATCTTTTCTAATCTAATCTAGTTTAATCTATCTGATGGTCTGCCTTGGCAGAGCTCAGCATCCCAGGTCGATTTGTTAAAAATGAGCAGTGTTTAGTCAACATCATGAGCCGGCTGGAAGCCATTTATTAAATTAGCCGTGAACACATATTTGATATTCATATCCACATCATGAATATTCATATTGTTCACACTCTAATTCAAATCCAATTATCCAAAATCCTTAACGATACATCATTTCCAGATTAATTCACTCCACTCAAAGCTAATAATAGTTTATCTTTTTTCATTAGTTTTGATTTTTATATTGTTTTAACTTTTTGTTTTTAATTTCCGTTTAGTTTTAATTAGTTTTTAAAGTGGATTTGCTAGTTTAGTTTGGTGTGGTTTTTGTTTTGAAAATGCTTAGTTTTAGTTTAGTTTTATTCATTTCTGCGCTAGCCTCGTGAGACCATCCTGATCTTGCGAGCTCACGTTGTTTCACTCCATCCTTAAAAAAATGGGAGGATAGATTTCATAGCCACCCAAAATACTAGGCTTATGTATGAAATTAAAAAGACTAGAACTAAAGACATTTTCTCTATAATTTTAGTTTATTACCTGTCTCTGAGTGCAAGCCCCTCTAGTTTTAGTTAGTTTTGTAAATACACAATACAGTTTTAGTTAGTTATCATTTTTTGAAAACCTAGCTTTTAGTTTTTATTTCAGTTAACTAAAATGTTTTTTTCATACTTAGTTTTTGTTTTTTAGTTAGTTTTTGTTAACATTAATTCGTTAACATTAATAACCCTGCTTCACTCTCACAGCTCATCATATTACTCACAGGCGAGGGAGAGGGTGCATGAGCTGGTGACGGCGGCCAGGGGGTTGGTGGCCACACACTCGTACAGCCCCGCGTCCTTCCTCCCCGTCCTCATCATCATCAGCAGCTGTCGGCCGTCGGGGTGGGAGATCAGGTTCATACGCTCGTCCACCACTAGAGGGTGCTTATCTGGACACACGCATGAACACGCATGGACATACACACACATACGCACACACACACATACACACGCATGCGCACACACACACACAAACAGAAATGTTAGCTGCATCTCCTTTTTGATTCAATAGAAGGCTACAAGGGTGATTTCCAGCCAATGGGGTGTCTCGATAGTCCTGTATCCACTCACCCTTCAGCCAGGTGATTTGTGGGTGGGGACTACCAGCGGGGAGGCAGCTGAGAGTGACAGGGTCGCCCTCCAATAGAACGTGGTCTTTCAGTTTGATGTGGAACACGGGTGCGAAGTCAGAAGGGGTGCGAGAAGGGTCCTCTCTAGGGGTGGAGGAGGGTGGGTCGGCCTGAGATGGGGTCTTGTCCTTCTTGCTCCGTGTCAGGCCCCACCTGAGGAACACAATGGAAGAACACAGTATCAATCAATCAATCAACCAATCAATCAATCGACCAAGTACTTATCTATCGACCGACCCACCTGTCCCAGCGCGACCGCCGGTCAGTCTCTGGCGTGTGGGAGACAGCCTTCTCGGACTGATTGCTCGTCGCAGAGTCGATGGAATCCTTGGACGACCCTGTGCCCGTCTGTTTGGCCAGCTGGTTCTCCAGGATGCCCATCCCCCTCAGCCCGCCCCCTTCTGACTGGGAGTGGCGGTGCCGGGAGAACAGAGGAGTTCTCTTTCCCTCCGTCTTCCCTCCTTCCATCTCTCCAGCCCTCCTCTCCTCCGACTGACTCCGGGACGTCTTGCCAGAGATCCCGGCCACCTTGTTCTCCAACCTGCGTCGCATGGCCAGGAGGGGGGACTCGCCGGCCTTCTTTACAACCTTCTCTTCCTGGCCTTTGCCCATGTCTTCCGAGGCCTCCTTCTCTTTCTCCTCCTTCCTCTCCTTCTCCTTTTCCTCCCTCTTCTCCTTCCTCTCCTCTGACTGGGTCCTGATCTTGGTGGAGATGCTGGCCATCTTGGACTCAAACTTGCGTCTCATGGCGGAGACGGACGATTCCTCCACCTTCTGGCATTCTCTGTCCTCCTGGGGCCTGGATGGCGGGCTGCTGTCCAGGTCCTTGGTGTCCAGGGACTTACTGCGACCCATGGCCCAGGAGACCCTCCGCTTAACAGTCGAAGGCTCTGCAGCCTCCTCCTTCGGTTTCTCCTCCTTCAGCTTCTCCTCTGTTGCTTTCTCCTCCTAGGAGATGAGACAGGAGAGTCATTTATTTGTCTTCAAATGATTTGATTGCACCTGCCTAATCTATGTAGACACAACCAGATACACAGACAACAGCTTTGCAATTATTTTAGTGACTCATCACTATCTTCATCACTGTCATCGTCATCATCTTCATCATCATCATTATCATCATCATCATCATCACCATCATCATCGCCATCATCATCATCATCATCATCATCATATATACTAATGGCTAAGATGTATTCATACTTGTGACTGAAGCTAAGAAGGACCTGCAGAACAACAGTTGACTTCATCAATAGACCTTTTTATCGGTGGAGGACGCTCGCTTGGTCCTCATGGAGAACCGTCCAATCAGCCCCAGCCCCGGTTCCTTCTCCACCTCCCTCAGGTCCTGGACGGACTTGGACTTCTCCTGCAGACCTTGGGGCACCATCTCCAGGGGGGCTCCCAAGCGCCCAGGGCGGTACACCTCCTCGCCACCCTCCCCAGCCTTCCGCCCAGGCGTCGGCGACTTCTCCTCAGGTCTGCTCCCGGCGAGCCTGCGCAGGCCACGGGTCAGCGACGACTCGCGCTTCTTGAACCGGGCCTCGAACACCTCCTCCGAGTCAATGTCCTTGATGTCCGTCCTGAGGATCGGCTGGCGGGGGGTGGTGGGGCGGTCCGGGATGGCCGAGGAGGAAGTGTTGGAGCAGACGCTGGCGCTGCGCTCCGCGGGGAAGGTAGCCACCTTGGCGAAGACGGCCGGGTGCTTGGGTAATGTGGGACTGTCGGGGGGTTTGAAGGGTATCGGTGCTTGGGTACCGGACGGCACGACGATGGCTTGCATGGTGTCAGCGTACGCAGATCTCTTCTTCTCTTTTACTGAGCCAGCGGGGGAACGCTCATCTCCTTTCACATCTCCTTTAGTGGTCTTTATCTCCTTCTCTTCTTTCAACTCTTTCTTTTCCTCTGCATGCTCCTCTTCTGGGACTACAATGGGAGCTAACACGGTGCGAGAAGAGCTGTCTTGGGAATGAGTTCTCTTTGGTTGGCCCCGAACTATTCCACTCATCTCCTCCCTAGATTTGGTCCCTTTCTCCGTTCTTTCATCTCTTTTAACGTCCGCCTCTGCTCTGACCTCCATCTCTTCCGGCGCACGCTCCTCTCTTACCCCGCCTTGGTCTTCCCTCTGTGGGCCAGACTCGGTGGAGGGCGGTGGCCCTCGAGGAGAGGTCGGTCTGGACTCCAGTCTGGCCTGCTCCGTCAGGGCTGACATGGAGGTGGCCTCCTGGAGCTTCTTGGCCCCAGCCCCCGCTTCGCCGCCGGTCTGCCCCACTGAAGGGATCTCTAAGGGGGCTCCGAATCGCCGGCGCAGCGGCATGGGCTCCGAGTCGCCCTGGGTGAACGAGGCGCTCTTCCTGAACACTTTGATCTTGGGCGTGTCCTCCAGCGGGCTGTCCGAGGACGCCACCCTGGTAAGAGCCCCCACCGTCGCCGCCGGCCCGATCCTGGATCTGCGCAGGTTCCGGTCGAGTGACCCGGTCCGTCTCTCGTCGTCCATCCCGAGGGTCTCGAACAGCGGCCCTCGCAGCCCGCTCATCTTCTTGTCCTCGTTCCCTCCCCTCAGCAGCCTCTGGCGCATCAGCTCCAGCTTCAGGGCGTAGTCCTCCTGGCTGAGCCTAGCGGCGCCCGGGCTCGGGCTGCGGTCCGGGAGCTCCATTGACACGGACTTCTTCAGGCTCTTCTGGTCGGCGGCGTCCGCGTCTGCCTCGGCGGCGCCCTCCTCTGGCTCGATGTGGAGCAGCAGGGCGGAGTCGGCGGAGCTCCCCCTCCTCATCGTCGCCCGTCGGGACTTGGTTCCGGAATCCTCCATCTCCGCGCTCGATCCCTTCTGCAGGGGCACTCTTCTGGTCTTCATCTCTGTCTTCTCCTCTCCCAAAGACCCCTCCTCCTCCTCCTCCTCCTCCTCCTCCTCTGCCTCTTCTCCTCCGATCGTGGTCCTCTTTCCGGGCGTGCCTCTCACCCCTCCCTCTTCCCTTTTGGGCGTTTCCTTCTGAGCAGGCTCCTCTTTGTCTCTAGAGAGCCCCGCCTCCTCTGCCATCCCATTGGAGCGTCCGGATGGGGCGAGGTCATCATCTGCTGGGATCTCGTTGAGGGAGACGCGGGACCCGGAGAAGACCAGCGACAGGGGCATGGGGATGAAGGGCAGCTCGTCCACGTCTTCATCAGAGTCGGAGGACGAGGAGGGAGGCGGCGAGCCCTCCTTGAGGTGGCGCGGGACGGCGATAGAGATGTGACTGGAAGAGTCGTTGAGCAGCTCTGGGATGGTGCGCATCACCATCTTGGATTTGTAACTGATGAGGGAACGCTGGAGATAAACAAGAGACGGGAAAGAAAAGCCAAAAAGGGAAAGATTAAGTCCCAACAAAGAGAAGTAGCTGTGTCCACATCCAACCTGTACTTTAGGCCAGGTGCAGGACAAAAAATATGAATCTATAATTGGAAAAGGCTATCCACACACTGGATTATTGCTCCCAACTTTTTATTTAAGCAACGTTTCGACCCCACAGGGTCTTCTTCAGGCAAAATGTCTTGTCCTTTTCCAATAAGATTAAGTCCCAGAAATGAAGGTCGGAAATACGTTTTTCCTTTGTCAGACGGTCTATCACAAAGAATGCTTTACCTGCCACCGTCGGCGAGCTAAGACTTGCTTCAGCATGGCAGTGTGGATACTCTTGTTGTTGATTGAGGTCTACAGTACATGGGAACCAAAAACACATTCCAAATTAGCATCAGGTATCAAGTTTTCCAACTCACTGAAATTACACATCATTAAGTCATTATCGCCTGTGGAGTAACGTGGTCATCATGCCGTTACTATAGGCACGGTCTCACATCGTATGTCTCCCTTAACCTACCTTGAACCAGGGATGGCGAAGACATTCTGCAGTACTGGGCCTCCTGGGAGAGGACAATTAACGTGATCAATCAATCAATCAATCAGTCAACCAACCAACCAACCAACTAAACCATTAACCAATCAATCAACCAATCAATTTACCATTCAACCAACCAACAAGCCAATCAACCAACCAATCAATCAATCAATCAATCAGTCAACCAAGCAAGCAAGCAAGCAAGCAACCAACCAACCAACCAACCAACTAAACCATTAACCAATCAATCAACCAATCAATTTACCATTCAACCAACCAACAAGCCAATCAATCAATCAATCAATCAACCAACCAATCAACCAATCAACCAATCAACCAATCAACCAATCAACCAATCAACCAATCAATCAACCAATCAACCAATCAACCAAAACAGGATCAATACAGCACATTTTGTTTTATAAACAGTAATGCTACTGTAGGTGAACTCACAGGCTGTCAGCCACTAGCAGTTTGATGACGAAGCCCTTGGCGTCCCTGCAGAGGCCAGCGAACATGCCCTCCTCAAAGGCCACGTTGTAGCTCCTGATGTTGAGCACCGTACTCCTGTCATTCTCTCCGGCGAACGGTGACACGCCGGTCAGGCTGCAAGCCAATCAGGACAAAGGAAAGGTCTGGTGAGAGTGTGACCCTCAGAAGCATGTTTGACTCATGCCAAGGCATGTTACTGTAAATGGTAAGTGTGCGTTGCTTTATTTTTAGTGTACACTGTGGATGGTAGTTCGAATCCGATAAGCAAAATGAGCCAAAACGTACTGTATGGGTGACACTGCACCTGAACAGGAAGTAAATACTCACCAGAGATATGTAATAACTCCAACAGGCCTGAGAGAGGGAGAGAGAGAGAGAGAGAGAGAGAGAGACAAGGAGGAGACAAAGGGAGGAGAGAGGGAGAGGGTGAGGGAGAGAGGGAGGAGAGAGGGTGAGGAGAGAGGAGAGAGATAGATAAGAGTTCATTGGTCCATTCCTATTCTCACTCGACATGCTATCACTCAGGGATATCATTAGAGAGAACAGTGTATGCAGATGACACACAACTGTACATCTCTGCTGAACCAAACGATGCTGCAGATATAAACTCCATTACTACCCGTCTTCTAGCAATAAATAAATGATGAGTAATAACTTCTTACAGCTAAATGACTGAAAACACTGAAATCCTATTGATCTCCCCTAAAACAAAGAGAAATGCTGTTTAAACATCTGGGCAAACTGATCATGGATTAAACCTGAGGTTACAAGTCCGATCTAAGATTCAAGTCCCACAAGGTGACGAAAACCTCATTTTTAGATTTTTTATAAATCAAACGGATGCAGAAAAATTGATTCATGCTTTTATTTCAAGCCGACTCGATTACAGTAATGCACTCTTCTCTGGCCTCCCCCCAAAACACAGAGACATCAGCTCTTTCCGAAGGAGAGAGCACATTATTCCAGTCTGAGCTGCTCTGCATCGGCTTCCAGTAACTTTTAGAGTTGATTTTAAAGTCGTCCTCCTTATATACAGTACAAAGTCCTTAATGGATGAGGACCGAGCTACATTGTTAACTCCCTCGTCAACTACGTGCCTTCAGGAACACTGGGATCATCCACTGTTGGTTCACTAGAAGTTCCCAGCAAGTCAGAAGAAGATTGGGCCTTAATTAGCTTATTAAAAAGCTATGGAACACAATACCTATAGATATCAGGGAAGCCAGCTCGGTAAATAGTTTAAAAAGAAAGCTAGAAACGAACAGTATCTCTTAACTTTAGCCGTTAACTAGCTCCTTTTGCACTTGTGGGCTACTGCACTTTTCTTCCTTTTTTAATGTATATCTCTCCAGTACAATATTTCATGAAATTGTCATTTTTGCACTGAAAACTGGATTTAACTTGATTCTTATCTTTATCTTTTATTGTGTTTTATCTTCTTTTCTTCTTTATATTATTTTCCTGCTTTTTGTCTATTTCATGTCTATTTTTATGTGAAGCACTCGATCAATGTACATTCTCTGTTGTAAAGCACTTTGAGCTGCATTTATTTGTTTGAAAGGTGCTATACAAATAAAGTTTATTATTATTATTATAATTATTATTGTTGTTGTTGTTGTTGTTGTTCTTATTCTTATTCTTATTCTTATAGAGAGAGACCATGATTCATTCTGAAATAGATCAAAGGCCCCAAGCCACTCCCCCTGTTTCCCTCCTCCCCCTCCTCCCCCTCCCCCTCCCTCCCTCCCTCTGAGGGACCTCCCCCTCCCCCTCCCTCCCTCTGAGGGACCAGGTGGCTCACCAGATGTCTGTTGCCTTGGAGATGGGCGTTTGGTTAACGATCTCCGGGGCAGCGTATTCGGGCGTGCCATACTTGCAGTAGTGAGCCTCGCTGGTCTCCAGCTTCACTGAGCTGCCAAAGTCACACAGACGGATCTGGTCACTCACAGCGTCTGCCATCAAGATGTTCTCAGGCTAGGAGGAGAGGAGGGGAGGAGGGGAGGAGGGAGGAGAGGGAGGAGGGAGGAGGGGGAGGGGAGGAGAGGGAGGAGGGAGGAGGGGAGAGGGTGGAGGGAAGGAGAGGGAGCAGGGGAGGAGAGGGAGGAGGGAGGGGGGAAGGAGAGGGAGGAGAGGGAGGAGGGGAGGAGGGGAGGAGAGGGAGGAGGGAAGGAGAGGGAGGAGAGGGAGGAGGGGAGGAGAGGGAGGAGGGAAGGAGAGGGAGGAGAGGGAGGAGGGAAGGAGGGAAGGAGGGGAGGAGAGGGAGGAGGGAGGAGAGGGAGGAGGGAGGAGAGGAGGAGAGGGAGGAGAGGGAGGAGGGAAGGAGAGGGAGGAGGGAAGGAGAGGGAGGAGAGGGAGGAGGGAAGGAGAGGGAGGAGAGGAGGAGAGGAAGGAGGAGAGGAGAGGGAGGAGGGAAGGAGAGGGAGGAGAGGAGGAGAGGAAGGAGGAGAGGAGAGGGAGGAGGGAAGGAGAGGGAGGAGGAGAGGAGAGGGAGGAGGGAAGGAGAGGGAGGAGAGAAGGAGAGGGAGGAGGGAAGGAGAGGGAGGAGAGAAGGAGAGGGAGGAGGGAAGGAGAGGGAGGAGGGAAGGAGAGGGTGGAGGGAAGGAGAGGGAGGAGGAGAGGAGAGGGAGGAGGGAAGGAGAGGGAGGAGGGAAGGAGAGGGTGGAGGGAAGGAGAGGGAGGAGAGGGAGGAGGGAAGGAGGGAAGGAGAGGGAGGAGGGAAGGAGAGGGAGGAGGAGAGGAGAGGGAGGAGGGAAGGAGAGGGAGGAGGGAAGGAGAGGGAGGAGAGAAGGAGAGGGAGAGGGAGGAGAGGGAGGAGGGAAGGAGAGGGAGGAGAGAAGGAGAGGGAGAGGGAGGAGAGGGAGGAGGGAAGGAGAGGGAGGAGAGAAGGAGAGGGAGGAGGGATGGAGAGGGAGGAGGGAGGAGAGGGAGGAGGGAAGGAGAGGGAGGAGAGGAAAGGAGGGAAGGAGAGGGAGGAGAGGAGAGGGAGGAGGGGAGGAGAGGGAGGAGAGAAGGAGAGGAAGGAGAGGGGGGAGAGAGGGAGGAGGGAGGAGGGGAGGAGAGGGAGGAGGGAAGGAGAGGGAGGAGAGAAGGAGAGGAAGGAGAGGGAGGAGAGGAAAGGAGGGAAGGAGAGGGAGGAGAGGAGAGGGAGGAGGGGAGGAGAGGGAGGAGAGAAGGAGAGGAAGGAGAGGGAGGAGAGAGGGAGGAGGGAGGAGGGGAGGAGAGGGAGGAGGGAAGGAGAGGGAGGAGAGAAGGAGAGGGAGGAGGGATGGCGAAAGGATGGAGGGAAGGGAAGAGAAGTTTATTAGCCATAAAAAAGGAGGGTAAGAAAATAATAAGAATAAGAAAATATTGTTTCTCCTATCAGCTCCAGAGGGGAAGCATGCCTGTCAAAACAAAGGGTCTAAAACGAATGATTGTGTGGTTGAATTGAATAATATGATTGGATAATATCAAATATGTCTACCTTGATGTCCAGGTGAGCGATGTCTTTCTGGTGGAGATAATGGAGACCTTCCAGAACCTGATGAATACTGGACCGGATCTGCAGAACACACACACACACACACACACACACACACACACACACACACACACACACACACACACACACACACACACACACACACACACACAAAGGGTCCCTTTATTACACTCCCAACGCTTGGGAACTGAGAATAAGTTGAGAATAATAACTGAACGTTTAATGAGTGTTCTGGGGGTCCATTTTGAGCCGACCTCGGACTCCATGACGGTGCTTTTCCTGGTCAGTCTCTCCATCAGCTCCTCATGACATCTTCACACACCAGTTAAGGAATACAGAGGGAACCTTATTGCTCATTCTAAGACGTAGGCGAACACACACACACACACACACACACACACACACACACACACACAGCCTCAATGCTCAGTCCTAGTGTGGGCGAACAGGGGATGAATAATAAACGAGGAGAACTCCCACACATCGGCTCCCCTGCTAGTTCCCCCCCGCTGTGATGGGTGAGTCAGGCGGAGGCGCCAGGTTTGGGTTCGCTGACGCCTGCAGGGGAGAACAGAGGACATTAGGCTTCCTGTTCTCCTCGGTTCTCAACACGCACCGAAAGAGGAACGCGGAGAACAGAAGCCGCCCGTTCTTCCCTCGCCTTTGTGTCTGAGGAGCGGGTTCCGCTGTGAGAACAGACGGTGACGGAGAAAAAGGCGGGAGGGGAAAGGAGGAAGGGAATTTGGGAAACAGGACGGAATGTCGCCGGAACGTTCTCTAGACACCGTTGGTGCAGTGGAGACTCGTCACCATGGAAACTCGTCAATGTGCAAAGCTACAGTCAGAAAATGCAAAAGAGGAACTCTTCAAAAATAGTTCCCAATTTATTAAGTGACAACATTTTGAACAACAATTGAAAAACATCTATTGTTGATGGAAACGTTGTCATTTAATAAATTGAGAGACTTTTTGAAAAGAGTTGCTGCAAAATCAATTCATGAGGAAATCGGTGAAGAGACATGAATTTGAAACAGCTGGATTAGAGATTGGAATGCTCCAGAACCTACTGTTCTGGACCGTGAAGGGAAGCTCTAACATATTAGATTAGATACAACTTCATCAGCTTGTTATCCTCCTAACAAGCTGATGATACAAACAAGGATACAGTTCAGTGATGATAACAACCATGTTCTTCTTCTCGAAGGCGTCGTGGAAGTAGACGATCCTCTGGTGATCCAGCTCCGAGAGCAGGTTCATCTCCCGGAGAGTCGAGGTCTTCCGCTTGGCGCGCGCCGTGATGAACTTGGCGGCGAACTCTGACTTCCCTTTCTTCTGGGTCACCCGCTTCACGTAGGAGAACGCACCCCTGGGGACACAGACGGGCGCACAATGATGAGGTCATAGGATGAGTTACGCAAGACCAACCTCATAGTGATGGCGGCATCATCAGCTTAGTTCTAATGGGAGGGAGTTGCACAGTGCTACTGTATATATTGGTATATGTCGCCCAATGTCTTCATCGGACCTCAGGGGCTCTCTCTTTGGTCTAATTGGTCTCTTGGGTGGTTAGCACTGTCGCCTCACAGCAAGAAGGTCTTGGGTTCGAATCCCGGTCGTTCCAGGTCCTTTCTGTGTGGAGTTTGCATGTTCTCCCCGTGCCTGCGTGGGTTCCCTCCGGGTACTCCGGCTTCCCCCACCATCATAAAGACATGCAACGTGTGAATGTTGGTGGTGGTCGGAGGGGCCGTAGGCGCTGATTGGCAGCCACGCTTCTGTCAGTCTGCCCCAGGGCAGCTGTGTATACAGATGTAGCTTAACCACCACCGGTATGACTGTGTCTGAATGAATACTGGACTCTGTAAAGCGCTCTGGGTATCATGAAGGGCGCTATATAAATCCAACTTGATTGATTGATAATGCCAGATGTTTGGGTGCCCAATAAAGACAGCTGTCTGTGACTTTGGTTGTGTAGCTGTGTGTGAGACTCGCCTCCCTATTTCCTTGTGGACGTCATAGTAATCAGTCAGTCTCCTCATCCTCCTCAGTATCGTCCCCTCATCCTCCATGGGCTCCACTGATGCTTTCCTCTCTATAAAACAGTGGGAGAGACAGGTTATTGTGTGTGTGTGTGTGTGTGTATGTACACAGATGGTTTTAAATTCCCAGACCCCCATGGTGTAGACTTGGATGTTTGCTTTCCTGTTTCACAACTACGGCTCAGATTAAGGTCTTAGAACGACAAACACAGGAAATCCAGCTCAAACTCCAATTACTGGCAACAAACCACAATCAGTGTGAACTAGTAAATATGAGCAGAATCTTGGATTGAAACCCTTAAATGTATTAGAGAGTCAGTGGCCTTACAGTCTGAACTAGAGTTAATTTATATTTCTAGCCATTTTTATCATGGTGCTGCCCCATACAGTAGAAGCCTCTATGTACCTCCCAGCAAACACACAACGTCAGGGAGACGTTCAGATCATGTCTTAATAACGTCCGTAGGTCCAGAACCCCATTTGTACGTCTGCTGGACCCCTCAATATTCAAACGTCTGGCTTGGACCCCTCTAAGACGTCTGTGGACGTGCAGAACGGGTTCAATATCTGAACGTCTAAAAAAAAAACATTAATTCTGGCTCATAATTGGATGTCTTTGGACGTCCGAAAAAGACGAAAAATACATCTAAATGACGTATTTTAGACGTGTCTTTGCTCAGTGGGCTAATGCCTGGTTTATTCTATACAATACCAACAATGTTCACATCATCTAAAACAGGACCAATCTCCACATGCGTGGTTCTGACCCGTGTGCACGGTGAGTTCTGCTTTGCAGGAGATGGTGCCGGCCAGGTTCTTGGCCGTGCAGGTGTAAACGCCGGAGTCCTCGGCTCGGGCGTTGAGAACCACCAGGGAACACTCGGCGTCGTCGTACACGAAGGTGAAATAGCTGCTCTCTGATAGGAGGACGTCGTCCTGGGAACCAAACAATCGTCAACCAATCAGTCGTTCCATTTTCAATGATGAGGAAGTGTGGTTTTGCCAGGGAAAACGATTCTGATTCTGGGAGTTCTGTCAAGAAATGTAATTGATTGAATGAATGTGGACGTCTAGGGAGAGTGGACGTCTAGGGAGAGTGGACATCTAGGGAGAGTGGACGTCTAGGGAGAGTGGACATCTAGGGAGAGTGGACATCTAGGGAGAGTGGACGTCTAGGGAGAGTGGACATCTAGGGAGAGTGGACGTCTAGGGAGAGTGGACGTCTAGGGAGAGTGGACATCCAGGGAGAGTGGACGTCTGGGGAGAATGGATGTCTAGGGAGAGTGGATGTCTAGGGAGAGTGGACATCTAGGGAGAGTGGACATCTAGGGAGAGTGGATGTCTAGGGAGAGTGGACATCTAGGGAGAGTGGACGTCTAGGGAGAGTGGACGTCTAGGGAGAGTGGACATCTAGGGAGAGTGGAAGTCTAGGGAGAGTGGACATCTAGGGAGAGTGGATGTCTAGGGAGAGTGGATGTCTAGGGAGAGTGGACATCTAGGGAGAGTAGACATCTAGGGAGAGTGGATGTCTAGGGAGAGTGGATGTCTAGGGAGAGTGGACATCTAGGGAGAGTGGACATCTAGGGAGAGTGGATGTCTAGGGAGAGTGGACATCTAGGGAGAGTGGACGTCTAGGGAGAGTGGATGTCTAGGGAGAGTGGACGTCTAGGTAGAGTGGACATCTAGGGAGAGTGGACGTCTAGGGAGAGTGGACGTCCTTCCTGCCTCCTACCTTGTACCAGAAGATGTCCGGGTCTGGTTTCGCCTCCACCACCACCGCAAAGCGGGACGTCTCTCCTACGTGAACGTCCAAATCCTCCATGATGGACTCAAACTTAGGAGGTACTGATGGAGGATGGAGCAGAGAGAGAGAGAGAGAGAGAGAGAGAGAGAGAGAGACACAGAGAGAGAGAGAGAGAGAGAGAGAGAGAGAGAGAGCTTAGATATGCACTTCATACTGTACCAAAGATCCTTGGATAGGAGAAGAAATAGCGCTCAATCTTTGCCATAACAAAAGTACTTTAGACATTTCCTGGACACAGACATTTGATTTCAACATGTATGGAAGCTATACATTCAAATAGTTGATCAGCCCCAATGCTGTATGATTATATTCTACTCAAGAGTCTCATCTTGGCTTCTGATCTATGAAGCCTATCCATTCCTATACCTCCACCTTCATACTGTATGTTCCAATAATATAATACTGACCAGTTTGAATTGTCAGACATTAACTGATGATTGAACTTGATAGGTTGAGCTTTGACCTATGACCTGGAGCTCACCTGCCATGGCCAGCTGCAGGGTGCAGAGGTCGCTACCGAAAGGGTTGGTAGCCATGACGACCAGCTGGCCAGCGTCTGTACTCTTGAACCGTTGGATCTTGAGCGAGTGCTGGTCGTCATCGGGCATGCTCATCTCATACATTCCCGGCTTGTGCAGCAACACCACCCCACGCCTGGAGAGTACTGAGCATTAACACCTGAACAACCTGACCTAGACCCTTCACAGTAGAGATACTTTTTTTGAGAACTTTCTACGTTTTAGAGAATGTTTCAGTTTCTGGAAGACCTTCTTGCTGACTTTCTTGAAGGCTTTCTAGAAGACTATCAACAGGAATTTCTAGACAGTTTTCTAGAGGGCTTTCTGGAAACAGGACACTCTGATTCCTAAGAATCCTAAATTCCTAAGAGGACTTTCTAGAAAGTTTTCTGGAAGACTATGTGACTGTTGCGACTGACCTTTTCCAGGTGACCGTTGCATGGACATGGTTGAGCGTGATGTTGATGCTCACTGATTGGTTCTCCACCGCATAAATTACATCTGGCTTGTCAATGATGATTGGTGCTTTCCTCTGGTAGGGACCTGAGGGCAACCAATGAGAAATGAAAATCTGTAACAGTCATTACATTTGTAAACATGTATTCAAGCAAGTGCATCTCACCTCACGTGTTCTCTACATTCCATTCTCCAAAGGTTTACAAAAAGTGAGATCTCAGCAAAGATACATATCTTTCATCGTAGCAGAGAGTGATTAGTTAGAGATGAGTCATGGTATAGTACTGGCCTTGGTAGGTAACTAGCTCTATAACGGCCACAGTCCTTTATTGACCTACAAAAGTCTACATATCAGCCTACGTACCCCTGTCCAATAGCTGGACCAGGTCGGTGGAGGGCGAGGGTTTGCTGAAGGCCTTGGAGGTGGTGGTCAGGACGCGGAAGGCGTAGCGGACACCTTTGGACAACGAGGAGACGGTGTAGCTGGCCTCCCGCAGGTTGGAGGCGATGATGGACCACTGGATAGAGCCGAGGGACTGTTGCTGTACTGCGTACATCAGGGAGCTGGAGTCTGGAGGCACAAAGGTACATACGTGGGCGGCTGTAGCTCAGTTGGTAGAGCGGGTCGTTCAATGATCGAAGAGTCAGCGGTTCGAATCCCAGCTCCAACTGTCTACATGCAAGTGTCCTTGAGCAAGACACCTAACCCCAAATTGCTCCCAATGAGCTGGTTAGCACCTTGCATGGCAGCTACCGCCATTGGTGTGTGAATGGGTGAATGAGAGGCCATTGTGAAGCGCTTTGAGTGCTGCTAAGGTGGAAAAGCGCTATATAAGTGCAGTCCATTTACCATTTACTCTGAATATACTGTAACAGTTATCATAATAAGCTAAAATACTAGAAGGGAGCCGGAGTCTGGAATAGATAGAGTTAGAATAGTTAGAATGTAACTGGTATACAGCTCTTTCACACTGAGCCCAATTCATACAGTAGCTTCCACACAAAAACAATGAAGAAGAAGTGTTGGGGACACGATATCATTCTTTGTACCTATGGAGGGGTCGAGCCTCTTTGGTCTGGTCCAGCTCAGTGTTATGGTCTTCCCTGTAATGGACTCTACCACCGGAGGGCCATCGGGGGGGTCAGGAACTATATCTGCCAATGAGACACATCAGAGTCAGCAGACGGGGTTTTGTTCGAATGTGTATACAGTAGTGCTTGACAAAACTAGAACATGAAATTCCAGTAGATAAGAGCAAAATCACTGGATGGCTCTAATCATAGGCCAGTAATGTTCATATTTGGTTGGGTGCTCTTGGACAAAGGGAACTAGGTTCCCAAACAGACGAGGATAAATCCAGGCACTCCAAAAAGTGAAAAAACGAGGGAAAAGGATATATTAAAAAGCCTTTAATAAATCATGGCTGCTCAAAATTCTAAAAAAAGCCAACATGTTTCGGTCAACGCAGGACCTTCTTCAGGGCTAATAGGCAATGAAATGACCATACCGACCAATTATTCAGCCTGTGACCGGGAGGAAAACAGGAAGTGGTGTACCTGTGATGTACAGGTGTGCGTAGCAGGCAGCCTTGCCCAGTCTGTTGGAGATGACGCTCTTGTAGACGCCCCCGTGGGCGTGGCACACACTCCTGATGACCAGACTGTGGACATCCCTGTCTGGAGGATGGAGAGAGAGAGTGAGGGATGAAGCGAAGGATAGAAAAGAGAGAGAGAGAGAGAGAGAGAGAGAGAGAGAGATCAACTGTATATTTTAATGCCATAGCAACATATGAATTATAATCTGAATTGAAAGGAGTATTTGTTGGTCTTACACCAGTCGATAGAGACAGTGAGTAATGTAGAGGAGGGATAGAGGAGAGAGAGAGTGGGAGCGGCAGTGTAGATAGATGAGAGGTTTTACAGAGAGGATAAGAGAGGGTGAGAGAGAGAGGGAGAGGGGAGGAAAGAGAGAAAGAGAGCAAAGGTAGAGATGAGAGAGAGATGGCGACAGTCTAATGCTGTGTTCACACCGGGCGCAAGTTTTTCCTGCGGCGCGGCGAGTTTACATAGA